>NC_135812.1:3281999-3476175 GCF_964213995.1 Mustelus asterias
TGATGGCCTCACCGAGGGGATTGGAGACCATTGAAGCCCCCCAGGTGGTCAGGGGCAGGGCCAGGCTGTACCCATGGGGCAGTGCCAGCCTGGTACTGTTTGCCTGGCACCCTGACACTGCCCACCTGGCACTGCCCACCAGACACCATAACTGTGCTGGGGCAGTGACAAGGGGGCAGAACCTGAGTGGGGGGTGCAGCCAGACTAAGAGTGGGGCAGTGCCATGACAGAGGGGAAGGAGACAAGTGGGGAGCTCTGCAGGGGTGGGATGGAGGGAGGGAGGGAACTCTATGAGGAGGGGTGATTGGTGGGTGGGGGCATTGGGAAATCTGCCGGGGGGGGGCAGTCAGTGGGGAGGAGAGGGAAGGGGGGGCAATCAGTTGGGGGGGGGGGCATTGGCAGGGTTTAGGGGAGACACTCTGCACAGGTGGTGATAGGTGGAGGGGCCCAATGTCCATGCGGGGCGGGGGGATGATATTGTCCGTGGTGAGGGAGGGGCGGTGTCGCGATGTCAGTTGGGGGTGGCAGTCCCCATGTCTGTGTGGGGTGGGGGGGGGGGGGGGGCACACCTATAGCTGCGCGGCTGTCCTCACCAGCAAACTGAGGCTCCACCCCAGAAAGAAATTAATGCTCTGAGTATCATTTTCCATCCTCACTCGATACAGGTGAGGTCACAGGTGAATTGGAAATCTGCAAATGGTGTACTGTTATTTAAGAAGGGAGGGAGAGGCCAGAAAGCCATAGACCAATCAGTCTGACTTCAGTGGTGCAAGTTATTGGAAATAACTCTGAGAGGCAGTATAAACTATCATTTAGATCAGGGATAGTCAGCATGGTTTCGTTAGGGGAAGATTGGCCCTTACTAAGTTCACAAGGAAGGTTGATGAGGATAGTGCAGTGGATGTTGTCTACATGGATTTCAGTGAGGCATTTAACAAAGTCCCACACGGCAGACTGCTCAGAAAAGTGAGACTCTATGGGATACAGGGGAATGCGTTTATTGAATCCAAAATTAGCTCAGTGACAGGAAACAAAGGGTCGATGGATGTTTTTGCGAATGGAAGCAGTTTCCGATGGTATTCCACGGAGCTCAGTGTTGGGCCCTTGCTGTTTGTTGTATCTGTTAATGATTTAGATTTAAGTGTGGGAGGCGTGATTGGGAAATTTGCAGATGACACAAAAATTGTCCGTGTAGTCGATAGCGAAAAGGATAGCTGTCGACTCCAGAATGATTTCAATGGTTGTTTTATTGATTGGTGGAGAAGCGGCAAATGGAATTCTGGGGAAGTGTGAGGTAATGCATTTGGAGAGGGTAAACATAGCAAGGGAATTCTCAATAAATGGGAATTTAATAAGAGGGGTTGAGGAAGTGAGACCTTGCAGTACATGTTCACAGGTCCCTGAAGTTGGCAGGACAGGTGGTAAAGAAAGTATGAAAAATGCTTTCTATATTGGGCAGGGTATTGAATGAAAACAGGGATGTAAGACTGGAACTGTATTAAACATTGGTTCGGCCTGTGACGTTAGTGTCCCTTTGAGAAAGGTTTTCTTTTAAACATGATTTCTGCAGCTCCAGTGAAGTAATTGTTGGCAGCTTGACTGGAAATGTCCTTTTATTGCTACTTAAGTGGCTTAAATGGGGTTGCTTGTGTTTACTTTGGGATTAGTTTTACAATCCTGCATTGTTAGGAGGATGGTCATGTGTTTTTGGACAACTTTGTTTTCATTTTCAGTTTGGAACTGTAGGTTTGAGTTTTAGAAGGGACAGCAAGTTAAAAAGAAGTGTTTTCCCTCTCTCCCTGTTGTTTTGATAGTTCTGTTGATTAGCTGAAGATATGATCTTGTTTTCCTGAAGGGTGAGAATCTGCTGTTGTTTGGGGGTTGGACCAGAGTCTCTCTGGTGTTTTGGAAAGCTGCCTTGTCTTCAAACTGTTCTGAGTCTCAAGAGCATTTGACTGCAGAATTCAACTAATGGCCTCGATCCCAGTATCACGTGAACATTGATCTATGCTGTGTTGAACCTGTTTAAAGGGTTGATTATGGAGGTTGGGTTTGAGTGGGGACAGCTTATATATATTCAATACATTATCATGATTGTTTCGTGTTTGTAATTGATAAAAGTTCTTGCTAATTTTCTTACGAAACATGTTAACTATATTCTTAAATAAACTTTGTTTGATAAAAGCTCCCGAGTGGTTCATTTGAATCATACCTGAAGTGAAACCTATCATGCTTATCCGAGCCAAATTCAAGATTTTGATCCAGGTGGGCTTCATAAAACACTTTGGAGATCCTAATCTGGACTGTAACAAGCCAGGGTTGGAGTTTTGTGTGCAGTTCTGGTCACATTACAGGAAGGACATAACTGCTTTGGACAGAGTGCAGAGGAGATTTACAAGAACATTGCCAGGGGTTGAAAATTGCAGCTCTGAGGAGAGATTGGATAGGGGAGGGTTGCTTGGGACGACATGGTGGCACAGTGGTTAGCACCACTGCTTCACCAGGGACACAGGTTCGATTCCCGGCTTGGGTCACTGTCTGTGTGGAGTCTGCACATTCGCCCCGTGTCTGCGTGGGTTTCCTCCGGGTCCTCCCACATTCTGAAAGACGTGCTGGATAGTTGCATTAAACCAAACAGGCGCCAGAGTGTGGCAACTAGGGGAATTTCACAGTAACTTCACTGCAGTGCTAATGTACACCTTACTTGTGACGAATAAATCAACTTTTTTTCCCCTTAGAACAGAGGAGGCTCAGTGGTGACCTAATTGAGGTGTACAGAATGATGAGGACAGGGGAGATAGGAAAGACTTGTTGCCTCGAGCTGAGGGCTCAGTACCAGGGGGCACATATTTAAGGTGATCAGGAGGAGGATCTGAGGGGACATGAGGGAAGACTTTGTCACCCAGAGGGTGGTGGGGTGTCTGCAATTCACTGCCTAAGTTGGTGGTTAAGGCTGAGATACTCAATTCATTTCAAAGGTACCTGGATCTGTTTCTGGAGTGCTGAGGCTGCAAAGTTGCTGCCAAGTGCTGGAAAGTGGGATTAAAATGAGCAGCTAGTTTCTTATCTCACTTTTTTGACTGGTACAGGCACGATGGGCTGAATGGCCTCTTTGTGATGTAACCTTTCTATTATTCAATGAACTGTTGAAGATTTCGCTCTGGGTTAAACAGCCCTCTCCAACCCAAAGCCAATATTTTTCATCATTAATAAGCAAAGGTGGTGGAAGAAAAACGTACCGTTATTAAATATTCCCTGTGATCATTTTCCTGGTTGTTGCCGACAGAATTGTTTTGGAGATGAAGTATTAATTCCTGGAGACTCCAGTTCAATCCTGGAGAGGAGGGGCCTCGGTCAGCCAACAGACACTCTGAATAACATCAGTTCAGTATCTCAAGAACAACAACTCGCATTTATATAGCATCTTTCATGGAGCAAAAACACCCCAGTGTTTACTTCAAAGGGAGGGGGATCGGCCTGCAGGCCAATCAATGCAAAACGAATGTTCTGCACACAAAACGGAGTGCAGATTGCCAGCTGCTATTGAATAAACCTGCCTTTCAATTCCAAGTAAAGCGATTCAGACTTGTCCCCACCAGTATTGTACCCCAGTGTTATACAGTGACAGACCCGTCCCCACCAGTACTGTACCCCAGTGTTATACAGTGACAGACCCGTCCCCACCAGTACTGTACCCCAGTGTTATACAGTGACAGACCCATCCCCACCACTACTGTACCCCAGTGTTACACAGCGACAGACCTGTCCCCACCAGTACTGTACCCCAGTGTTATAAAGTGACAGACCCATCCCCACCAGTACTGTACCCCAGTGTTACACAGCGACAGACCTGTCCCCACCAGTACTGTACCCGTGTTATAAAGTGACAGACCCATCCCCACCAGTACTGTACCCCAGTGTTATACAGTGACAGACCTGTCCCCACCAGTATTGTACCCCAGTGTTATACAGTGACAGACCCATCCCCACCACTACTGTACCCCAGTGTTACACAGCGACAGACCTGTCCCCACCAGTACTGTACCCCAGTGTTATAAAGTGACAGACCCGTCCCCACCAGTACTGTACCCCAGTGTTAGTGACAGACCCGTCCCCACCAGTACTGCACCCGTGTTATACAGCGACAGACCCGTCCCCACCAGTACTGTACCCCAGTGTTACACAGCGACAGACCCGTCCCCACCAGTACTGTACCCCAGTGTTATAGTGACAGACCCGTCCCCACCAGTACTGTACCCCAGTGTTATAGTGACAGATCCGTCCCCACCAGTACTGTACCCCAGTGTTATACAGTGACAGACCCGTCCCCACCAGTACTGTAACCCAGTGTTATACAGTGACAGAGCCCTCCCCACCAGTACTGTACCCCAGTGTTAGACAGTGACAGACCCGTCCCCACCAGTACTGTACCCCAGTGTTAGACAGTGACAGACCCGTCCCCACCAGTACTGTACCCCAGTGTTATACAGTGACAGACCCGTCCCCACCAGTACTGTACCCCAGTGTTATACAGTGACAGACCCGTCCCCACCAGTAATGTACCCCAGTGTTATACAATGACAGACCCATCCCCACCAGTACTGTACTCCAGTGTTATACAGCGACAGACCCGTCCCCACCAGTACTGTACCCCAGTGTTATACAGCGACAGACCCGTCCCCACCAGTACTGTACCAGTGTTATACAGAGACAGACCTGTCCCCACCAGTACTGTACCCCAGTGTTATACAGTGACAGACCCGTCCCTACCAGTTAATTACCCCAGTATTATACAGTGACAGACCCGTCCCCACCAGTACTGTACCCCAGTGTTATACACTGACAGACCCGTCCCCACCAGTACTGTACCCCAGTGTCATACAGTGACAGACCCGTCCCCACCAGTACTGTACTCCAGTGTTACACTGACAGACCCGTCCCCACCAGTACTGTAGCCCAGTGTTATACAGTGACAGACCCGTCCCCACCAGTACTTACCCCAGTGTTTCAGTGACAGACCCGTCCCCACCAGTACTGTACCCCAGTGTTATACAGCGACAGACCCGTCCCCACCAGTACTGTACCCCAGTGTTTCAGTGACAGACCCGTCCCCACCAGTACTGTACCCCAGTGTTATACAGTGACAGACCCGTCCCCACCAGTACTGTACCCCACCGTTATACAGCGACAGACCCGTCCCCATCGGTACTGTACCCCAGTGTTATACAGTGACAGACCCGTCCCCACCAGTACTGTACCCCAGTGTTATACACTGACAGACCCGTCCCCACCAGTACTGTACCCCAGTGTTATACACTGACAGATCCGTCCCCATCAGTACTGTACTGCAATGTTAGTGACAGACCCATCCCCACCAGTACTGTACCCCAGTGTTATACAGTGGCAGATCCGTCCCCACCAGTACTGTACACGTGTTAGTGACAGACCCGTCCCCACCAGTACTGTACCCCAGTGTTATACAGTGACAGACCCGTCCCCACCAGTACTGTACTCCAGTGTTACACAATGACAGACCCGTCCCCCAGTACTGTACCCCAGTGTTATACAGTGACAGACCCGTCCCCACCAGTACAGTGCCCCAGTTTTACAGTGAGACCCGTCCCCACCAGTACAGTGCCCCAGTGTTATAGTGACAGACCCGTCCCCACCAGTACTGTACCCCAGTGTTATACACTGACAGATCCGTCCCCATCAGTACCGTACCCCAATGTTACAGTGACAGACCCATCCCCACTAGTACTGTACCCCAGTGTTATACAGCGACAGACCTGTTCCCACCAGTACTGTACCCCAGTGTTATACAGTGACAGACCCGTCCCCACCAGTACTGTACCCCAGTGTTACAGTGACAGACCCATCCCCACCAGTACTGTACCCCAGCGTTACACCATGACAGACCCGTCCCCACCAGTACTGTACCCCAGTGTTATACAGTGACAGACCCGTCCCCACCAGTACTGTACCCGTGTTACAGTGACAGACCCGTCCCCACCAGTACTGTACCCTAGTGTGAGTGACAGACCCGTCCCCACCAGTACTGTACCCCAGTGTTATACAGTGACAGACCCGTCCCCACCAGTACGGTGCCCCAGTTATAAAGTGACAGACCCGTCCCCACCAGTACTGTACCCCAGTGTTACAGTGACAGACCTGTCCCCACCAGTACTGTACCCCAGTGTTATACAGCGACAGACCCGTCCCCACCAGTACTGTACCCCAGCATTATACAGTGACAGACCCGTCCCCACCTGTACTGTACCCCAGTGTTATACAGTGACAGACCCGTCCCCACCAGTACTGTACCCCAGTGTTATACAGTGACAGACCCGTCCCCACCAGTACTGTACCCCAGCGTTATACAGTGACAGACCTGTCCCCACCAGTACTGTAACCCAGTGTTATACAGTGACAGACCCGTCCCCACCTGTACTGTACCCCAGTGTTATACAGTGACAGACCCGTCCCCACCAGTACTGTAACCCAGTGTTATACAGTGACAGACCCGTCCCCACCTGTACTGTACCCCAGTGTTATACAGTGACAGACCCGTCCCCACCAGTACTGTACCCCAGCGTTATACAGTGACAGACCCGTCCCCACCTGTACTGTACCCCAGCGTTATACAGTGACAGACCTGTCCCCACCAGTACTGTACCCCAGTGTTATACAGTGACAGACCTGTCCCCACCAGTACTGTACCCCAGTGTTATACAGTGACAGACCTGTCCCCACCAGTACTGTACCCCAGCGTTATACAGTGACAGACCTGTCCCCACCAGTACTGTACCCCAGCGTTATACAGTGACAGACCCGTCCCCACCTGTACTGTACCCCAGCGTTATACAGGGACAGACCCGTCCCCACCTGTACTGTACCCCAGCGTTATACAGTGACAGACCCGTCCCCACCAGTACTGTACCTGTGTTATACAGCGACAGACCCGTCCCCACCAGTACTGTACCCCAGTGTTATACAGTGACAGACCCGTCCCCACCTGTACTGTAACCCAGTGTTATACAGTGACAGACCCGTCCCCACCTGTACTGTACCCCAGTGTTATACAGTGACAGACCCGTCCCCACCAGTACTGTACCCCAGCGTTATACAGTGACAGACCCGTCCCCACCAGTACTGTACCCCAGTGTTATACAGTGACAGACCCGTCCCCACCAGTACTGTACCCCAGCGTTATACAGCGACAGACCCGTCCCCACCAGTACTGTACCCCAGCGTTATACAGTGACAGACCCGTCCCCACCAGTACTGTACCCCAGTGTTATACAGCGACAGACCCGTCCCCACCAGTACTGTACCCCAGTGTTATACAGCGACAGACCCGTCCCCACCAGTACTGTACCCCAGTGTTATACAGTGACAGACCCGTCCCCACCAGTACTGTACCCCAGTGTTATACAGTGACAGACCCGTCCCCACCAGTACTGTACCCGTGTTATACAGCGACAGACCCGTCCCCACCAGTACTGTACCCCAGTGTTAAATAGGAACAGATCTGTGCCTAACCCGGTTTCTTTTACAGATGCAGCTGGACCAGCCAGTAATTTACAGCCTTGTTTGTTTTATTTCAGTTGTCGGCGGTATTTTGATTTTTTATTATCTGGCTGAGCGTGGTTTCCTCTGTTGATTTCACCATTGCTACACTGGCATCATCCTGCACCGGGGGTGTGGACACTGACAATTCCAGCCTGTCCAACAAGAAATGTACATGTCTCTGGAGCACTGTCCATCCCCAACGCCACTGCTGGAAATGTCCATGTCTTATCTTCTCGGGTAGGGGTTCCTGTGCTCCGTGGAGGAGAGAGGGGTCATTCACACCCAGCACCGTCCTCCTTCCCTGGGTCTGCGCACCTCACTTGCTGGATGTGTTGTTCTGATGTTGCTGTTCAGCCAGTGCTTGCTGCAGCCTCACCCGTTTGCGTGAGTAATGTTGCCAGTGCAGCAGCTGCTGCTCATCGATGAACTTGGCGCACTGCGCATTCACCAGCTCCTTGCGGAAATGTTCATACTGCAACAGCTCCAGCATGTGGAGGCACTGCGGGTACCTGCGGCAGAGAGACAGTGAGACACTGGGCAGCCGACAGCTCTCCTGGGATGGCCCAGCATGTGGGAACAGTACAGGACAGATAGGGGTAAAGTGGAATAGAGAACAAAGGATGGGGAGAAACACGTGGAGAGTGGGTGAGGCGCACACAGCTCAGGAAAGCATTAGCAATACCCATTAACAGGGAGAGCAAGAGAGGAGGGAGCAGAGCAGCTATAAGATACAGGAGCAAATCGAGTTGGTGAAAATAAATTCAACTCTCTGTAACCCCGTGCTGTATCTGTCCTGGGAGTGTTTGATGGGGGACAGTGTAGAGGGAGCTTTACTCTGTATCTAACCCCGTGCTGTATCTGTCCTGGGAGTGTTTGATGGGGGACAGTGTAGAGGGAGCTTTACTCTGTATCTAACCCCGTGCTGTATCTGTCCTGGGAGTGTTTGATGGGGACACTGTGGAGGGAGCTTTACTCTGTATCTAACCCCATGCTGTACCTGTCCTGGGAGTGTTTGATGGGGACAGTGTAGAGGGTGCTTTACTCTGTATCTAACCCCGTGCTGTACCTGTCCTGGGAGTGTTTGATGGGGGACAGTGTAGAGGGAGCTTTACTCAGTATCTAACCCCGTGCTGTACCTGTCCTGGGAGTGTTTGATGGGGACAGTGTAGAGGGAGCTTTACTCTGTATCTAACCCCGTGCTGTACCTGTCCTGGGAGTGTTTGATGGGGACAGTGTAGAGGGAGCTTTACTCTGTATCTAACCCCGTGCTGTACCTGTCCTGGGAGTGTTTGATGGGGACAGTGTAGAGGGAGCTTTACTCTGTATCTAACCCCGTGCTGTACCTGTCCTGGGAGTGTTTGATGGGGACAGTGCAGAGGGAGCTTTACTCTGTATCTAACCCCGTGCTGTACCTGTCCTGGGAGTGTTTGATGGGGGACAGTGTAGAGGGAGCTTTACTCTGTATCTAACCCCGTGCTGTACCTGTCCTGGGAGTGTTTGATGGGGGACAGTGTAGAGGGAGCTTTACTCTGTATCTAACCCCGTGCTGTACCTGTCCTGGGAGTGTTTGATGGGGACAGTGTAGAGGCAGCTTTACTCTGTATCTAACCCCGTGCTGTACCTGTCCTGGGAGTGTTTGATGGGGGACAGTGTAGAGGGAGCTTTACTCTGTATCTAACCCCGTGCTGTACCTGTCCTGGGAGTGTTTGATGGGGACAGTGTAGAGGGAGCTTTACTCTGTATCTAACCCCTTGCTGTACCTGTCCTGGGAGTGTTTGATGGGGACAGTGTAGAGGGAGCTTTACTCTGTATCTAACCCCGTGCTGTACCTGTCCTGGGAGTGTTTGATGGGGACAGTGTAGAGGGAGCTTTACTCTGTATCTAACCCCGTGCTGTACCTGTCCTGGGAGTGTTTGATGGGGACAGTGTAGAGGGTGCTTTACTCTGTATCTAACCCCGTGCTGTACCTGTCCTGGGAGTGTTTGATGGGGGACAGTGTAGAGGGAGCTTTACTCAGTATCTAACCCCGTGCTGTACCTGTCCTGGGAGTGTTTGATGGGGACAGTGTAGAGGGAGCTTTACTCTGTATCTAACCCCGTGCTGTACCTGTCCTGGGAGTGTTTGATGGGGACAGTGTAGAGGGAGCTTTACTCTGTATCTAACCCCGTGCTGTACCTGTCCTGGGAGTGTTTGATGGGGACAGTGTAGAGGGAGCTTTACTCTGTATCTAACCCCGTGCTGTACCTGTCCTGGGAGTGTTTGATGGGGGACAGTGTAGAGGGAGCTTTACTCTGTATCTAACCCCGTGCTGTACCTGTCCTGGGAGTGTTTGATGGGGACAGTGTAGAGGCAGCTTTACTCTGTATCTAACCCCGTGCTGTACCTGTCCTGGGAGTGTTTGATGGGGACAGTGTAGAGCGAGCTTTACTCTGTATCTAACCCCGTGCTGTACCTGTCCTGGGAGTGTTTGATGGGGGACAATGTAGAGGGAGCTTTACTCTGTATCTAACCCCGTGCTGTACCTGTCCTGGGAGTGTTTGATGGGGACAGTGTAGAGGGAGGTTTACTCTGTATCTAACCCCGTGCTGTATCTGTCCTGGGAGTGTTTGATGGGGACAGTGTAGAGGGAGCTTTACTCTGTATCTAACCCCGTGCTGTACCTGTCCTGGGAGTGTTTGATGGGGACAGTGTAGAGGGAGCTTTACTCTGTATCTAACCCCGTGCTGTACCTGTCCTGGGAGTGTTTGATGGGGGACAGTGTAGAGGGAGCTTTACTCTGTATCTAACCCCGTGCTGTACCTGTCCTGGGAGTGTTTGATGGGGACAGTGTAGAGGGAGCTTTACTCTGTATCTAACCCCTTGCTGTACCTGTCCTGGGAGTGTTTGATGGGGACAGTGTAGAGGGAGCTTTACTCTGTATCTAACCCCGTGCTGTACCTGTCCTGGGAGTGTTTGATGGGGACAGTGTAGAGGGAGCTTTACTCTGTATCTAACCCCGTGCTGTACCTGTCCTGGGAGTGTTTGATGGGGACAGTGTAGAGGGAGCTTTACTCTGTATCTAACCCCGTGCTGTATCTGTCCTGGGAGTGTTTGATGGGGACAGTGTAGAGGGAGCTTTACTCTGTATCTAACCCCGTGCTGTACCTGTCCTGGGAGTGTTTGATGGGGACAGTGTAGAGGGAGCTTTACTCTGTATCTAACCCCGTGCTGTACCTGTCCTGGGAGTGTTTGATGGGGGACAGTGTAGAGGGAGCTTTACTCTGTATCTAACCCCGTGCTGTACCTGTCCTGGGAGTGTTTGATGGGGACAGTGTAGAGGGAGCTTTACTCTGTATCTAACCCCTTGCTGTACCTGTCCTGGGAGTGTTTGATGGGGACAGTGTAGAGGGAGCTTTACTCTGTATCTAACCCCGTGCTGTACCTGTCCTGGGAGTGTTTGATGGGGACAGTGTAGAGGGAGCTTTACTCTGTATCTAACCCCGTGCTGTACCTGTCCTGGGAGTGTTTGATGGGGACAGTGTAGAGGGAGCTTTACTCTGTATCTAACCCCGTGCTGTACCTGTCCTGGGAGTGTTTGATGGGGACAGTGCAGAGGGAGCTTTACTCTGTATCTAACCCCGTGCTGTACCTGTCCTGGGAGTGTTTGATGGGGGACAGTGTAGAGGGAGCTTTACTCTGTATCTAACCCCGTGCTGTACCTGTCCTGGGAGTGTTTGATGGGGGACAGTGTAGAGGGAGCTTTACTCTGTATCTAACCCCGTGCTGTACCTGTCCTGGGAGTGTTTGATGGGGACAGTGTAGAGGGAGGTTTACTCTGTATCTAACCCCGTGCTGTATCTGTCCTGGGAGTGTTTGATGGGGACAGTGTAGAGGGAGCTTTACTCTGTATCTAACCCCGTGCTGTACCTGTCCTGGGAGTGTTTGATGGGGACAGTGTAGAGGGAGCTTTACTCTGTATCTAACCCCGTGCTGTACCTGTCCTGGGAGTGTTTGATGGGGGACAGTGTAGAGGGAGCTTTACTCTGTATCTAACCCCGTGCTGTACCTGTCCTGGGAGTGTTTGATGGGGACAGTGTAGAGGGAGCTTTACTCTGTATCTAACCCCTTGCTGTACCTGTCCTGGGAGTGTTTGATGGGGACAGTGTAGAGGGAGCTTTACTCTGTATCTAACCCCGTGCTGTACCTGTCCTGGGAGTGTTTGATGGGGACAGTGTAGAGGGAGCTTTACTCTGTATCTAACCCCGTGCTGTACCTGTCCTGGGAGTGTTTGATGGGGACAGTGTAGAGGGAGCTTTACTCTGTATCTAACCCCGTGCTGTACCTGTCCTGGGAGTGTTTGATGGGGACAGTGTAGAGGGAGCTTTACTCTGTCTCCAGTTCTGCTGAAGGGCAGCCATGATTTGATTGAATGGTAGGTTGGAGACAGGATGTTGCATTGCCTTCTCTTGCTCCTATCCCTGCTACACTCAGTGACATAAGGAGATGAATGAGTGAGCAAGACACCGAATGCATTTTGCTCCAAAGGAGAAATGGCTTCAGGAGGAGTGCAGAATGTCGGCTTTGGCAATGGGGGAACACCCTGGATATGATTCAGTGAAAGTGGAAAGCTGCAGTGACCCTTCCCCCCCTGGGTACAGGCACTTACTTCAGATACTTGGCATATTCGGGCTCCTTCCAGTACAGCAGATACTTGAAGTAATTGACAAATGTTCGCTCTCTGAAGTACCCTCGCTGTGCCAGGACTTCCACATTGAAAAAAAAACAGAAGAAAGAATTGGATCATCACCACTGCCCAGATAGTAATCGATACAGCGTGGACTGGAAACTGGACAGCACCATCCTAACCAGGAGAATGGTCTCACACTCGCTCATGTTACTTCATCTGAGGGTGTTGGGAATGTTACTCTCCACAGGTGCATCTGCAAGTTCAGCTGGGCTCAATCTTTAAAGCGGAACTGAGAGTTTGCAGGGGGTAACACTATAATATGAACACACGAAATAGGAGCAGGAGTAGCCATTTGACCCTTCAAGCCAACCCCACTGTTCAACAAGACCACAGCGGATCTGTTTATGTGGAGTTCCATATGCCCCACCTCCCCCTGATTGCCTTCCCTAACAAGAATCTATCTACCTCTCCGTTAAACATTATCCCATATTCATTACCTCCCGGAGCAGAGTTCCAAATTCTTTCAATCCTCAGAGAAACGTATTCTCCTCATCTCTGTTCTAAAAGGGTGCCCCCTAATTTTAAACAGTGCCCCCTGGTTCAGGGTGCACCGACAAGAGGAAACATTCTCTCCACGTCCACCCTGTCAGGACTGTTCAGCATCTTATAAACTTCAATAAAGTCGCCCCTCACTCTTCTAAACTCCAGTGGAAACAAGCCCAGCCTGTCCAACCTTCCCTCAGACAGCCCGCCCATTCCAGGTATCAATCTAATAAACCTCCTCCTAACTGCCTCCAACACATTTACACCCCTCCTTAAATAAAGAGACCAAAACTGCACACAGTATTCAAGATGCAGTCTCACCAGTGCCCTGAATAATTAAAACATAACATCCTTACTTTTATATTCAATTCCTCCCGTAATAAAGGATAGCATTCCATTAGCCACCTTAATTACTTGTAACTGAATATTAACTTTTTGTGACTCATGCACTAGGACACCCAGAGCCCTCTACACCTCGGAATTCTGCGCTTGTTCTCTGGTTAAATAATACTCTGCTTTTTCATTCTTCCTGCCAAAGGGAACAATTTCACATTTTCTCACAAAACTCCATCTGCCTGATGTTTGCCTACTCACTCAGATCTATATCCATCTGCAACCTCCTTATGTCTTCTTCACAACATACTTTCCTACCTATCTTTGCGTCATCAGCAACTTTAGTTACGGTGCCTTCCCTCCCTTCATCTGAGTCATTGCTAGAAACTGTAAAATGTTGAGGTCCCAGCACAGCTCCCCATGGTACTCCCCTCATCACACCCTGCCAATCAGAAAAAGACTCATTTATGCATACTCTAATGTATTCTACCAGCCAGCCAATCTTAAATCCAGGCTAATACGTTACCCCTACACCATGAGCTTTCATATTTTGCAGCAACTTTTGATAGTTTTTCTATCCTCTATGGTGAAGACAGAAGCAAAAATACTTGTTCATCTCAATTGCCATTATCTTATTATCGATTAACTTCCCATTTTCTCTCTCTCGGGGGACTAACACTCACTTTACTCGTTCTTTACATGTTTAAATGCCTGTAGAAACTCTTGCCATCTGTTTTTGAGTTCTAGCCATCCTACCAGACTCTAATTCCTTTCTCCTGATTTACCTTTTAGCATTCTCTGCTGTTCTTTATATTCTGACCAATCATCTGACCTGCCACTCATCTTTGTGTAGTTATATGTTTTTTCCTTAAGTTTGACACTTTCCTTAAATTTTTTAGTTAACCACAGATGGTCATCCTTTTCAAATTTTTCTTTATAGCAGGAATATACTGAAGAGAATTCTGTATTATCCCTTAAATGTCAGTCATTGCGTCTCTGTAGATCAATTCCCTATTCCCGAGTCGCTAGCTCAGTTTCCATGCTTGCGTAGTTGCCCTTAATTAAGTTTAAAATACTAGTCTTGGACCCACTCTTCTCCCTTTCAAACTGGATGTAAAATTCAATCATATTGTGGTTGGTGCTATCTCAGGCTGCCTTTACTCTGAGATTATTCATTAATCCTCTCACAATGCCAAGTCTAGTAACTATCTCAAACACATTTTATGAACTCTTCATCCAGGTTATTACTGCCAATCTTTTTCCAGTTTTTATATAAAAATCATCCATAATTATTGTTATCCCTTATCACAAACACTCAATATTTCCTCTTGCAAACTTTGTCCACCATTATAGTTACTGTTCGGGAGCCTGTAGACCACACTCCTACACATGACCTCTTTCCCCGACTATTCTTAACCCAAACCGCTTCTACACCCTGATCTCCTGAACCACAATCACTTACTATCGCACCAGTGTTATCCTTGATTGACCATGCTACCTCTCCACCTTTACCAAGCTTCTTTGACCTCTTGACTGTCATATGCTCAATATTCTCAAGATGGCGCCAGAGCGAGTCGACTTCTTGCAAGCTGTGCCCAGCATGCCTTCTAATTCTATCTTTTACTCTCGTTCTGTGCTTCTAAAACTTCAAACTGTTAAACTCTCCAACAATGCCATCTTTCTCTACACCCTAGCTATGACTGTAACACTACATTCTGCACCCTCTCCTTTCCTTCTCTATGAACGGTATGCTTTGTCTGTATGCAATACATGTGACAATAAATCAAATCAATGTTCAGGACCCAATCCTTGTCCTCTTGCAGCCGATATTCCATTGTTCATTCCACGAATAGAATAAGGAATTATACAGCAGCTGGTCTTTCACCCTGAACAAGTTTATTCTTCGTCCAGCTCAGCAGAGTTACAAACTACTAATGGTTCCCCAATCCCAGCTGTTCCAGCTGTGTCCTTCCTATTCTTTTGGAGGTTGAGCCAATAACCATCACCCTATCTTCAACAATGTGATTGACTTAACAATATAATTTCCAAAGCACACAATTACTGGGTGGCACAGTGGTTAGCGCTGCTGCCTCACAGCGCCGGGACCCGGGTTCAATTCCCAGCCTCGGGGTCACTGTCTGTCTGGAGTCTGCACGTTCTCCCCATGTCTGCGTGGGTTTCCTCCCACAGTCTGAAAGACATGCTGGTCAGGTGCATTGACCCGAACGGGCGCCGGACTATGGCGACTAGGTTAATGCAAGCCTTACTTGTCACTAATAAATAAACTTTACTGAGATGGTTTTCAGATCATATTTATTTATTTCAATGTATGCTATCAATTCAGTTACTTTGTTATGAATGTCAGGTGCATTTAGTTTAGTCTTTCTTCCATCTTTGTAACATTTACTCGATTCTTCACGCTTTCTTCGGTTTCTTCCCTGTCCCTTCCTGCCAATCTCTGACTTCACCCCCCAATCAGTACGCATGTCTACTGGTTTGTTCTGAACAGTGTGTGTGAATATATTACTGATCTGCTAGATGAGGGGCAGAAAGGAGACAGATTCTGGTCTGTAGTTAGATGAAGGAGCCCAGTACTCGCACTATTATTGTGTCAAACAGCTCGACAATATCCTAGGATGCTCCCACAGACACTTACAGTTCAGGTAGTTTGGATTCGCCAGACACTGAACAAACTCCAGCTCCATCTGGAATCGCAGCTTAGACTGTTCCTCTGAGCCCGGGGAGGGGAAGAAAAGAAAATAAAGTTTATTTTCGCATTATTCAAACAGGAATGCATGAGTGATACTAATTAGCAAAGACATAACTCCAACTGCTTGTGGATGAAGCAAACTGCAACTGTCCAAACCACCGAGCTGCAATTGTTTGCCCGCAGTCAGGAAGTGTAATCACAGGGTGGGAAATGTGGCGATTTGCACACAGCCAGCTCAGCGGGGCAACGTACCCTGGGGGAAGCAATTTCATTGTGGCATGACACTTCAAAACAAGGGCTAACAATACAGTGACACCGTGGTTAGCGCTGCTGCCTCACAGCGCCAGGGACCTGGGTTCGATTCCCGGGTTGGGTCACTGTCTGTGTGGAGTTTGCACATTCTCCCCATGTCTGTGTGGGTTTCCTCCGGGTGCTCCGGTTTCCTCCCACAGTCTGAAAGATGTGCTGGTTAGGGTGCATTGGCCATGCTACATTCTCCCTCGGTGTACCCAAACAGGCGCAGGAGTGTGGCGACTAGGGGATTTTCACAGTAATTTCATTGCAGTGTTAATGTAAGCCTACTTGTGACAGATAAATAAAACTAAACTTTCATGCTGGGATATGGAGCTAAGGCGTGGAGATGGAGTATGGTTAGGGAGCCGCCACGGTCTCATTGAATAGCTCCTCCAGCTGCACCCCCAGCCTGAACATTCACTTCCGCCCCTCCGTTTCTCCCTTGACCCAGACTTCCGCCCCGCTCCGTATCACGTGAGTAGCCATTTCCGTTTCCGCTCACCTGTCTCCATGGCGGTTGGAGCTGCCGCCATTGTTGTTTATCTCCCTTTCCCTCTCAGCCGAGCTCACAGCGTGGAAGCAGCCACTTCGATTAATCAGTACGGATGCCCCCGCTGATCGGTACGCGTTGTAGCGTCTCCTAACCAGTACAAATAACTAAACTCACATAAACTAACCAGCCTCCCGCATCCGCAGCCTCTCCACCGGGCGCCAGCAGCCGAAGCAAATGACTGCTCCCAGAGTGAGTGAGGCGGTGCTGCCCCCTGGCCTGGAGGAGCGGGAAGCGGAGGCGGTGCTGCCCCCTGGCCCGGAGGAGCGGGAAGCGGAGGCGGTGCTGCCCCCTGGCCCGGAGGAGCGGGAAGCGGAGGCGGTGCTGCCCCCTGGCCCGGAGGAGCGGGAAGCGGAGGCGGTGCTGCACCCTGGGCTGAAGGAGTGGGAGGGGAGCTGGAGCTGCTCCCTGACCTGGAGGGGAGGTGGAGCTGCTGCCTGGGCGGGAGGGGAGGTGGAGCTGCTGCATGGGCTGGAGGGGAGGGGAGGTGGAGCTGCTGCCTGGGCTGGAGGGGAGGTGGAGCTGCTCCCTGACCTGGAGGGGAGGTGGAGCTGCTGCCTGGGCGGGAGGGGAGGTGGAGCTGCTGCATGGGCTGGAGGGGAGGGGAGGTGGAGCTGCTGCATGGGCTGGAGGGGAGGGGAGGTGGAGCTGCTGCCTGGGCTGGAGGGGAGGGGAGGTGGAGCTGCTGCCTGGGCTGGAGGGGAGGGGAGGTGGAGCTGCTGCCTGGGCTGGAGGGGAGGGGAGGTGGAGCTGCTGCCTGGGCTGGAGGGGAGGGGAGGTGGAGCTGCTGCCTGGGCTGGAGGGGAGGGGAGGTGGAGCTGCTGCCTGGGCTGGAGGGGAGGGGAGGTGGAGCTGCTGCCTGGGCGGGAGGGGAGGTGGAGCTGCTCCCTGACCTGGAGGGGAGGTGGAGCTGCTCCCTGACCTGGAGGGGAGGTGGAGCTGCTGCCTGGGCGGGAGGGGAGGTGGAGCTGCTGCCTGGGCGGGAGGGGAGGTGGAGCTGCTGCCTGGGCTGGAGGGGAGGGGAGGTGGAGCTGCTGCCTGGGCGGGAGGGGAGGTGGAGCTGCTGCCTGGGCTGGAGGGGAGGTGGAGCTGCTGCCTGGGCTGGAGGGGAGGTGGAGCTGCTGCCTGGGCGGGAGGGGAGGTGGAGCTGCTGCCTGGGCGGGAGGGGAGGTGGAGCTGCTGCCTGGGCTGGAGGGGAGGTGGAGCTGCTGCCTGGGCTGGAGGGGAGGGGAGGTGGAGCTGCTGCCTGGGCGGGAGGGGAGGTGGAGCTGCTCCCTGACCTGGAGGGGAGGTGAAGCTGCTGCCTGGGCGGGAGGGGAGGGGAGGGGAGGTGGAGCTGCTGCCTGGGCGGGAGGGGAGGTGGAGCTGCTGCCTGGGCTGGAGGGGAGGTGGAGCTGCTGCCTGGGCTGGAGGGGAGGTGGAGCTGCTGCCTGGGCTGGAGGGGAGGGGAGGTGGAGCTGCTGCCTGGGCTGGAGGGGAGGGGAGGTGGAGCTGCTGCCTGGGCTGGAGGGGAGGGGAGGTGGAGCTGCTGCCTGGGCTGGAGGGGAGGGGAGGTGGAGCTGCTGCCTGGGCGGGAGGGGAGGTGGAGCTGCTGCCTGGGCTGGAGGAGTGGGAGGAGGAGCTGGTGCGGCTCCCTGGACTGGATTCACATAATTGTAGCAGAAGGCAGCGATCTAGCCCCTTGTGACTGCCCCGGCTCTGAATGAACAATTGGTTTGGTGCCAGTCCACCACCTTCTCCCCGTGCCTTGATTGAACCGGCCTCCACCACACACTCAGTGCATTCCAGATCCCAACCACAACCTGTATAAAAAAACCTTTCTCCTTTTACTAATCACTTTAAACCTGTGCCCTCTAATTCTCGATCCTTTCACGAGTGGGAAAAGTTTCTCCCTACCCGTCCAGGCCCCTCATGATTTTAAACATCTCTATCAAATCTCCTTTTAGCTCCTTTTCTCCAAGGAGAACAGTCCCAATCTCTCCAATCTAACCAAAGTTCCTCATCCCTGGGACCATTCTTATGATTCTTTTCTTCACCCTCTCATGCCTTCATATTCTTCCTAATGTGTGGCTCCAGAACTGAACTCTCGCTGAGACCAAACTAGTGCCTTATACAAGTTCAGCCTAACCTCCTTGTTGATGCATTCTTGCCCCTGTTGATGAAGCCTAGGATGCTGTGTACTTTCTTAACCACGCTCTCAACATATCCTGCTGTCACTCAGCCAATTTTATATCCACATTGTTACCGTCCCTTTTATTCCGTGAGCTGGAATTTTGCTGACAAGTCTGTTGTGTGGCACTGTATCAAATGCCTTTTGAAAATCCATATACATCACATCAACAGCATTTCCCTCATCAACCCTCTCTTACCTCCTATATAAACTCCAGCAGGTTAGTTAAACACAATTTTAAGGCATCGACACTGACTTCGCTTAATTAACCCACATTTGTTCATGTGATTATTGATTTCGTCCCAGACTATTTTTTCTAGAAGTTTCCCTACCAACAAAACTAAACTGATTCTGTAGTTGCTGGGCTTATCTTTATAGTAAGAAGTCTCACAACACCAGGTTAAAGTCCAACAGGTTTATTTGGTAGCAAATACCATAAGCTTTCGGAGCAGAGCTCCTTCGTCAGATGGAGTGGAAATCTGTTCTCAAACAGTTTCAAACAGTTCTCAATCTGTTTGAGAACAGATTTCCACTCCATCTGACGAAGGAGCTCTGCTCCGAAAGCTTATGGTATTTGCTACCAAATAAACCTGTTGGACTTTAACCTGGTGTTGTGGGACTTCTTACTGTGCTTACCCCAGTCCAACGCCGGCATCTCCACATCATGACTTATCTTTATACCCTTTTATGATCAATAAGTTTACAATTCTCCAGTCCTCCACCGACCACCTGTGAGTCTCTGGGCTGGAGGAGAAGACGGTGCTGCCCCCTGGGCTGGAGGAGAAGGCGGTGCTGCCCCCCCGGCTTGGAGAAGGAGGCAGTGCTGCCCCCTGGGCTGGAGGAGGAGGTGGTGCAGCCCCCTGGGCTGGAGGAGAAGGCGGTGCTGCCCCCTGGGCTGGAGGAGGAGGCGGTGCTGCCCCCTGGGCTGGAGGAGGAGGTGGTGCTGCCCCCTGGGCTGGAGGAGAAGGCGGTGCTGCCCCCTGGGCTGGAGGAGGAGGCGGTGCTGCCCCCTGGGCTGGAGGAGGAGGCGGTGCTGCCCCCTAGGCTGGAGAGTGAGGCGGTGCTGCCCCCCCGGCTTGGAGGAGGAGGCAGTGCTGCCCCCTGGGCTGGAGGAGGAGGTGGTGCTGCCCCCTGGGCTGGAGGAGGAGGAGGCGGTGCTGCCCTCTGGGCTGGAGGAGGAGGAGGCGGTGCTGTCCCCTGGGCTGGAGGAGGAGGCGGTGCTGCCCCCTGGGCTGGAGGAGGAGGCGGTGCTGCCCCCTGGGCTGGAGGAGGAGGCGGTGCTGCCCCCTGGGCTGGAGGAGGAGGCGGTGCTGCCCCCTGGGCTGGAGGAGGAGGCGGTGCTGCCCCCTGGGCTGGAGGAGGAGGCGGTGCTGCCCCCTGGGCTGGAGGAGGAGGCAATGCTGCCCCCTGGGCTGGAGGAGGAGGCGGTGCTGCCCCCTGGGCTGGAGGAGGAGGCAATGCTGCCCCCTGGGCTGGAGGAGGAGGCGGTGCTGCCCTCTGGGCTGGAGGAGGAGGCGGTGCTGCCCCCTGGGCTGGAGGAGGAGGAGGCAATGCTGCCCCCTGGGCTGGAGGAGGAGGCGGTGCTGCCCCCTGGGCTGGAGGAGGAGGCGGTGCTGCCCCCTGGGCTGGAGGAGGAGGAGGCGGTGCTGCCCTCTGGGCTGGAGGAGGAGGAGGCGGTGCTGCCCCCTGGGCTGGAGGAGGAGGCGGTGCTGCCCCCTGGGCTGGAGGAGGAGGCGGTGCTGCCCCCTGGGCTGGAGGAGGAGGCGGTGCTGCCCCCTGGGCTGGAGGAGGAGGCGGTGCTGCCCCCTGGGCTGGAGGAGAAGGCAATGCTGCCCCCTGGGCTGGAGGAGGAGGCGGTGCTGCCCCCTGGGCTGGAGGAGGCGGTGCTGCCCCCTGGGCTGGAGGAGGAGGAGGATGAGGCGGTGCTGCCCCCTGGGCTGGAGGATGAGGTGGTGCTGCCCCCTGGGCTGGAGGAGGAGGCGGTGCTGCCCCCTGGGCTGGAGGAGGAGGCGGTGCTGCCCCCTGGGCTGGAGGAGGAGGCGGTGCTGCCCCCTGGGCTGGAGGAGGAGGCGGTGCTGCCCCCTGGGCTGGAGGAGGAGGCGGTGCTGCCCCCTGGGCTGGAGGAGGAGGCGGTGCTGGAGGCCATTGTGGTGTCCGTACCAGCTCAAGGACACTCCTCCCCTGTTTGAAAAAACACAAATGTAAGATAGGAGGGAGACAGACAGTGACTGTAGCCAATGAGACCCACTCTTTTTAATATCAAAACAGTTACAAATACAAAAATACATTTCAGCAATATCAAACATGTCATTTAACTACAATCATGCAAATAACATCACGATAACAAGCACCTTTCTCTGCACCCTAGCTATGACTGTAACACTACATCCTGCACTCTCGTTTCCTTCTCTATGAATGGTATGCTTAGTATAGTGCAAGATACAATACTTTTCAGTGTATGCTAATACATGTGACAATAATAAATCAAATCAAATTGGCTTGCAACAACAACCAACGAATCGCTACATAAACAGTACCGATGGCAAACTCCGTCCTCTAACCAATAACGAACAACTACCCCCTTGCACTAAAAAAGGGTTCGTTGTCGGTGATCTTTGAATTTCCAGGGCGTTGCCCCCCACATTTTCCCCTTCCGAGGGTTCTGCTCTCTCTCCGAGGCTGACGCTCTGGGAATCAACGCCACAAGCATCTCCATCACAGTACAATGACCATTGCGAATCATCCGCAACCCTCCAGGGCTTCACCCTCCGGAGCCAATTAGACCCGTAGCCAACATCAGGGAAACATACAACTCATTATCACATTGCTCACTGAGCGACCTTGTTTGCTACTTAAATTAGCTGCAGGTTTTTTGCCACATTACAACAGGGATTGTACTTCTAAATAATTGTCCTAATTGCTTCGGAACACTGAGTGGTGATGAGGTGCTGTAAAACACAATTCCATCCTCCTGGGGAAATACAGGTGATGTACAGTCTGGGAGGAGGTGTTTGCACAGGACAATGTGAGGTGAAGGACCATTGGAAGGAGGGTTAATGGAAAAGCAAACAAGAGTGCCCTGAGTGGGAACCCTTCAGAAAGAGGAGAGGGGAGGCAAACTGGTTGACGTGCTGGTTAGGGTGCATTGGCCATGCTAAATTCTCCCTCAGTGTACCCGAACAGGCACCAGAAAGTGGCGACTAGGGGATTTTCACAGTAACTTCATTGCAGTGTTAATGTAAACCTACTTGTGACACTAATAAATAAACTTAAAGCAATCCTGTTAACATAGAAGATAGGAGAGCAGGAGAAGGCCATTCGGCCCTTCGAGCCTGCTCCGCCAATCATCGCGATCATGGCTGATCATCCAACTCAATAGCCTAATCCTGCTTTCTCCCCATAACCTTTGATCCCGTTTGCCCCAAGCGCTATATCCAGCCGCCTCTTGAATACATTCAACGTTTTGGCATCAACTACTTCCTGTGATAATGAATTCCACAGGCTCACCACTCTCTGGGTGAAGAAATGTCTCCTCACTTCCGTCCTAAATGGTCTACCCTGAATCCTCAGACTGTGACCCCTGGTTCTGGGCTCCCCCACCATCGGGAACATCCTCCCTGCATCTACCCTGTCTCGTCCTGTTAGAATTTTATAAGTCTCTATGAGATCCCCCCTCATTCATCTGAACTCCAGTGAAAACAATCCTAACCTAGTCAATCTCTCCTCATACATCAGTCCCGCCATCCCCGGAATCAGCCTGGCAAACCTTCGCTGCGCTCCCTCGAGAGCAAGAACATCCTCAGAAAAGGAGACCAAAACTGCTCACAATACTCTCGGTGTGGCCTCACCAAGGCCCTGTATAATCGCAACAACACATCCCTGCTCCTGTACTCGAAACCTCTCACAATGAAGGCCAACATGCCATTTGCCTTCTTTACCGCCTGCTGCACCTGCAGGCTTACCTTCAGTGACTGATGCACAAGGACACCCAGGTCCCGCTGCACACTCCCCTCTCCCAATTTACAGTCATTCAGGTAGTAATCTGCCTTCTTGTTTTTGCTTCCAAAGTAAATAACCTCACATTTATCCAAATCATACTGCATCTGCCATTGATTCGCCCACTCACCCAACCTGTCCAGATCATGCTGAAGGATCTCTGCATCCTCGTCACAGTTCACCCTCCCACCCAACTTGGTATCATCTGCAAACTTTGAGATGTTACATTTTGTTCCCTCATCCGGATCATTAATATATATTGTGAATAGCTGGAATCCCAACACCAATCCCTGTGCCACCCCACTAGTTACTGCCTGCCAATTTGAAAAGCACCCATTAATTCCTACTCTTTGTTTCTGCCAGCCAGTTTTCTATCCATCTCAATATACTTCCCCCAATCCCATGCACTTTAATCTTGCACGATAATCTCTTATGCGGGACTTTGTCAGGCGCTTTCTGAAAGTCCAAATATACTACATCGACTGGCTCCCCCTTGTCAACTCTGCTAGTTACATCTTCAAAGAATTCCAACAGATTTGTCAAGCATGGCGGCACGGTAGCGCAGTGGTTAGCACTGCTGCTTCACAGCTCCAGGGACCTGGGTTCGATTCCCGGCTTGGGTCACTGTCTGTGTGGAGTTTGCACATTCTCCTCGTGTCTGCATGGGTTTCCTCCGGGTGCTCCGGTTTCCTCCCACAGTCCAAAGATGTGCGGGTTAGGTTGATTGGCTAGGTTAAAAATTGCCCCTTAGAGTCCTGGGATGCGTAGGTTAGAGGGATTAGTGGGTAAAATATGTGGGGGTAGGGCCTGGGTGGGATTGTGGTCGGTGCAGACTCGATGGGCCGAATGGCCTCTTTCTGTACTGTAGGGTTTCTATGATTCTATGATTTCCCCTTCATAAATCCATGCTGACTCTGTCTGATCCTGCCACTGCTTTCTAAATGCTCCGGTATAAAGTCCTTGATAATGGAATCGAGAATTTTCCCCACTACCGATGTTAAGCTTACTGGTCTATAATTCCCTGTTTTCTCTCTACCTCTCTTTTTGAATATTAGAGTGACATTCGCTACCCTCCAATCTGCAGGGACTGTTCCAATGTCTATAGAATCCTGGAAGATGACCATCAATGCATCTACTATTTCTAGAGCCACCTGCTTAAGAACCCTGAGATGTAGATTATCAGGCCCTGGGGATTTATCCGTCTTCAATCCCATCAATTTTCCCAGCACCATTTCTCTACTAATATTGATCTCCCTCAGTTCTTCCCTCTCATTAAATCTTGCATTCTCCAACATTTCTGGCATCTGATTTGTGTCCTGTTTTGTGAAGACAGGACCAAAGTATGTGTTCAGTTGCTCGGCCATTTTTCTGTCCCCTATTATACATTTCCCCATTTCTGTCTGTAGGGGACCTACCTTTTTCTTCACCAACCTCTTTCTCTTCACGTATCTATAGAAACTCTTAGTATCAGTCCTAATGTTCCCTGCAAGCTTACTTTCGTGCTGTACTTTCCCCTTCTTAATCAATCCCTTGGTCCTTCTTTGCTGAATTCTAAACAGCTCCCCAAAATCCCCTGTTGTGGAGGGAGTATCTGGGGTTGGGGAGATAGTGTCGCTGTCTTAGCTGTAGGGAGAGGTTTGGAGAATGTGACAGATGCAGGGCGGCACGGCTTCACAGCGGTGGGCACTGCTCTCTCCGGTTTCCTCCCACAGTTCAAAGATGTGCGGGTTAGGTGGATTGGCTATGCTAAATTGCCCCTTAGTGTCAGGGGGATTAGTAGGGTAAATACGTGGGGTTACGGGAATAGGGCCTGGGTGAGATTGCTGTCGCTGTGGGCTCGATGGGCTGAATGGCCCCCTTCTGCACTGTAGGGATTCTACGATTCTTGCAGAGGAGGCAAATCCTCAGCTAAGGAAGAGAAAAGGTTGCTGTGGGGTTTGATGCGTTTGCAACCCTGGAGCAGGATCTAGGTTTTAAACATTCACTCCTCTCTCTCCCTCTCTCTCTGTCTGCACAGATGCTATCTGACTGACTGAGTGCTTCCAGCATTTTCAGTTTCTGTCTCGAGAATTCCCACCCCCTTCACTTAAACCCGCCTCTTTGGTCAAGGTTTTGTAAACATCTCCAAATAATCGCCGGCTGTGCCTTGGTGTTTACAGTGCGATCGCTGTCAAACCCATTGGGAAGTTATCCTACATTAAAGGTGCTGTATGGAATGCTGCCTCCTGCTTCAGAATGCTAACAAATGTATTTGGAGTTTTACTTGTCGAGTTTTAACCGTGTTAACATTTCTGATATGGTTTGGACACCTCAAACTCTGGCACCTGGGCTGGGCCTCAGATGTGATCACTGACAGCCCTCACTCACTACGTGACTCCTTCAGGCGTTCTCTAACTCGGGAAGACACTGGTTCCGGCACAGAATGAATCTCTTTTTCAAAACAAGCACGCAAAGTGTGAAAGCCGTGTTTATTTGTATTCTTCCTGATGTACTGAACAACTAATGTCAAGGTTCACTCTGCCAGAGGAGGTGCTGATCTGATGAGGGGCAGGCTGTGTGTTAGTGTTGGGAGCTCTCCACAGGCTTGCTTCACCCTTGTTTCATTATCCAGACTTCTCTGCAGTATCTGTGTTGCATTCTGCTCACATCTCCAGATTAACTGCCTTTGCTCTGCCTCTTACATGTTTTGTTGTGAGGATATCTGTGACTCAGACTCAGCTGCAGTTACTCAGTCTAGTGTTTAGTGATACTTATGCTTTCAGGTCGCAATTTGGAGAGAAACCACCCTGTGTTTTAGTTTAATATGTAGTAACTGCACACATACGTTACCGCCCTATTTGACTCTAAATTGAACTTCCCTGAAAGAGAAATATAGAAAACAGAAGCAGGAGGAGGCCATTCGGCCCTTCGAGCCTGCTCCACCATTCATTTTGATCACGGCTGATTATTGGGTTCAATATCCCGGTGGTGTTTAGATACATCTGCTGCTCATATCTTTCCATCGTCCGACTTTGCTCCATCTCAGCTCATCTGCTGCTGAAACCCTCACCGGTGCCTTTCTTACCTTTAGATTCGAGTATTCCTGTGTTCTCCTGATCAGCCTCACGCCTTCCACCCGCCAGATCCAAAGCCCATCGAAAACTCTGCTGCAACTGTCCTAACTCTGACTAAGTCCCGTTACCCGTCACTCTGTGCTTGCTAACCTGCATTACCTCCTAGTTAAGCAATGCCTCGATGTCTCTCTATCGTTGATGCATTTTGGTACATTCAATTCAGGTGGGAGCTATAAAATAAATGGCAGGAGCATAGACACAGAGAGAGATCCGGGAGTACAGGTCCACAGATCTTTAAAAGTGGCAGCACAGTGGGAAAGCTGGTGAAGAAAGCATACGGCACGCTTGCCTTCATTGGCCGGTGCATCGAGTATAAAAGTTGGTAATTACATTACCGTTGTATAAAACGCTGGTTAGGCCACATTTGGAATACTGCGTCCAATTCTGGTCACCACACTACCAGAAGGACATGGAGGCTTTGGAGGGAGTACAGAAAAGCTTTACCAGGATGTTGCCTGGTATGGAGTGTATTAGCTATGAGGAGAGATTGAGTAAACTGGGATAGTTCTCCCTGGAAAGATGGAGGCTGAGGGGCGATCTGATAGAAGTTTATAAAATTATGAGGGGTATGGATAGGGTGAAGAGTTGGAAGCTTTTTTCCCCCGGGCAAAAATGACAATTACAAGGGGGCGCAAGTTCAAGATAAGGGGGGAAAGGTTCAGTGGAGATGTGCGGGGGAAGTTTTTTACACAGAGGGTGGTGGGGGCCTGGAATGCACTGCCCAGTGAGGTGGTTGAGGCTGACATGTTTACGACATTTAAGACTTATCTGGATAGGCACATGAACAGGCGGGGTGTAGAGGGATACAGGCGGTTGATCTCGATAAGATAACGGGACTGGTGCAGGCTTAGTGGGCCAAAGGGCCTGTTCCTGTGCTGTATTCGCTCCCTCCACCTTGTGTGTCTGGCTCCCTGCTGCTGGGGAATTTGGAACAGATAACCAACATTTCTGATGTGCCTTTCCGCACTCTTGCCTTTTCCTGTAAATTTTCCGAGCATGCGTTAACACCATTATCCTCACCAGTCCCTTCAACACGTCTTTAAAAAAACCTTGTCTCCCTGTACCCACCTCCAGGCGGCAGCTGCTGTCCACTGGGAGGATGGAGCCTGTGATCTGGTGGATTCGGAAGAGTTTTAATTCAGTGCAAGATCTGAGTTCAGACGCCATGGAACAGCTGATGACGAATCAGGGTCGGATCGTGGTGCTGGTAATGACTGAGTGACTCTTTTATATAATGTGTACAAGTAGAATAGAGAATATATATAAAAGCTCACATTTGATAGAATATCTTTCGGGTTATATATATGTTTGTGTGCGTATCGAGAGAAGGTGAGACTATGGAACTCACTATCACAGGAAGTGGTCAAGGTGATTAATGTAGGTACATTTTTAAAAATTCATTTGTGGGACACGGGCATCACTAGCTGGTCAGCAATGATTCCCCATCCCTAGTTGCCCGAGGTTGGTTGAGAGTTAACTACATTGCTGTGGTTCTGGAATCTCTCCCGCTCTTACCGCCTGCCGATGTGTGCTTTGGAAGGATTTCCAGGATGGTACTCAACCTGTTTGACTATAATATTAACATTCCTTCCGTGGCCTTTGGGTGAGACTCAAACCCAGAGCTTCATACTCAGAGGTAGGACACTACCCACTGCAGAACCAAGATCCCCTGGAATGATATTCTCAAACTGAATGTAAAATTCAATCCTATTATGGACCCTGCTACCTCACGGTGCCTTCACAATGTAATCATCAATTATTCCCATCTTACAACAGTAGACCTAGTGAAATCTGCTCTCTGGTTGGCTCCAGGACATGTTGCACTTAGAAAATATCCCAAAATCATTCGATGGACTCCTCATCTAGGCGACCTGTGCCTGTCTATATGAATTAAAATCTCCCACTGTTATCATCATAGAAACCCTACAGCACAGAAAGAAGCCATTTGGCCCATCGAGTCTGCACCGGCCACAATCCCACCCAGGCCCTACCCCATATCCCTACATATTTACCCACTAATCCCTCTAACCTACGCATCTCAGGACACTAAGGGCAAATTTAGCATGGCCAATCAACCTAACCCGCACATCTTTGGACTGTGGGAGGAAACCGGAGCACCCGGAGGAAACCCACACAGACACAAGGAGAATGTGCAAACTCCACACAGACAGTGACCCAAGCCGGGAATTGAACCCAGGTCCCTGGAGCTGTGAAGCAGCTAACCACTGTGCTACCGTGCCGCCCAGATCTTTCTGACAAGTTCCAATTATTCCTTTATGGTCCACCTCACCATGTGGTTACTGATGGGAGGAGCCTGTCCACGACTCCTTGCCTTTACCATTTCTCATCTCTACCCAAACCGTTTCCACATCCTGGCTTCCTGAATGTTGGTCATGCCTCTGGACTGTGCTAATACCATCATTCCATCATGGGTGAGGGCCCTCACCCCCTGCTCTTCCCTGCTGACGGCCCAGTGGGTTATCATACATTTAAATGGTTGCTCTAAAAGCTGATCAGATGATTTGATGGTGATGTCGTTAGGGTGCTAGCAGGGGCTGTTGTTTTAATTTCAGTTTGTTACTCTGTGCATTGCAGAGAACATCTCTTTCAATAAAGCTTGTTGCTAGTGTGAATCTAGGTGTGCAAACCACAGCGTTTCTTTTTGTTTAAAACCCAAAACCCCGAACATAGTTAGGACATCACAGATATGCTGCACCCCGCTCCATTGGTCATCCCTGTACTCTCGCCAGTTCTCTCAATGTGGCCCACCTCTGATGCAGTTCTGCAGTTGGTGAGTAAGGGAGCTGTGTTCAGATTATTGTACGGCTTGAGTTTATTGTGTCGGAAACAGTGAATGAGGGATGGAATTCAATCTAAGCCAGCCTGGATGTACTGACACATCCTCATCACACTGCCCCACTCACCCCCACCCTCTGCCCCTTCCCCTATCTGGCTGCCTCCATCACTAACCTGGTGAAAGTCCGTGACCACACCGTGAGTATAACTGAAAACATTGGGTGGATTCATCACTAAAACACAGAGTGGCTATTTGTAATTACACAGTGAGGTGAGAGTCACTGTCTCTGAGTGCTTTCCTCCTCACTGATAATTACAGAGAAACCTTCACAAAGATATCTTCAGAGACACAGCCAGGGGTGGGGTTGGGGAATCATTTTCCCAAATAAAACCACACAAGGAAAGACATCATTCTGTATCTTTCATAAAGCAGCAGCGACCACACAAATACCATGGAGTTTAAGAGAAATACCTCCTTATCAGACACACTGGCTGCTGCTAACTGGGCTTGGATTACTTACAACAAACTAAATATTTCGGACACTTCAAAGTTATCTTGACTTTGTCAGATTAGACACAGAGTAAAGCTCCCTCTCCACTGTCCCCATCAAACACTCGCAGGACAAGTCCAGCACGGGGTTAGATACAGAGTAAAGCTCCCTCTCCACTGTCCCCATCAAACACTCCCAGGACAGGTACAGCACGGGGTTAGATACAGAGTAAAGCTCCCTCTACACTGTCCCCATCAAACACTCCCAGGACAGGTACAGCACGGGGTTAGATACAGAGTAAAGCTCCCTCGACACTGTCCCCATCAAACACTCCCAGGACAGGGACAGCACGGGGTTAGATACAGAGTAAAGCTCCCTCTACACTGTCCCCATCAAACACTCCCAGGACAGGTGCAGCACGGGGTTAGATACAGAGTAAAGCTCCCTCTACACTGTCCCCATCAAACACTCCCAGGACAGGTGCAGCACGGGGTTAGATACAGAGTAAAGCTCCCTCTACACTGTCTCCCCATCAAACACTCCCAGGACAGGTACAGCACGGGGTTAGATACAGAGTAAAGCTCCCTCTACACTGTCCCCATCAAACACTCCCAGGACAGGTACAGCATGGGGTTAGATACAGAGTAAAGCTCCCTCGACACTGTCCCCATCAAACACTCCCAGAACAGGTATACACAGATGAACTGACCCTGAAACTCCATTTACTCCTGAATGTCTTCCTGTTCTTCCAGGATGTTCGGAGTCCGGGAGAATACCAGATCAGTCACTTACAAGGAGCCGTTCGTGTTGACCCAGAAACCACTGACATGGATCATTTGGTGACGAATCTGGGATTGGAAGGTAGGGGCCGTCTAACTCCCATCTGCAGGTTCTTCACTGCTGTTTGGACAGGATCACACCACCCAGCCTCCAGCCCGGGAGACGGTTAAAGTACAGACACTGTCTGCAGCAACCGGAACTAATGGGGGTCACAGACAAGCCAGACTCTGAATTCTGAAGGACAGTGTAAAGAGTAGCCTCTATCCCTGTTGCACAGTACCCGCTGTCTCAAACTTGCTGCTTAAAACACGATCTCTGGATCTTGCAATCTCTGACTGTTCCTCCATTATTTAACCTGAGCCCTTGTTGCTCCTGCCTCCCTCTCCTTTCTGGCTCCTGTCTTCCATTTGGTTCTCAGTTAAAACAGTTTTGATGTCAGGTTTTGATTGGGATAGACAGCTCTTGTGTTCGGCTGTTAATATCTGTATGCCTCGTTGATAACTTCTCTGTCACCGAGAGACTCAGTGACAGCCTGAACTGCATTAAATCATTTCTACTAACTTAACTGGTTGATACTTAACTGCCCTCCAAAACAGCCTTCCAAGAAACACAGTTCAAGGGCAATTAGGGTTGGGCAACACCAGTTGCCTTAGCCGTTAATGCCCACACCCAGTCTTTAAAAATCAGCTCCGTTGTTGCTAAAAGGGATCAAGAAACCAAAGATTTTTCCACTGAATCTCTCAGGTTATTTTTGGCTTCTCTTTTTCCTTATTTTGTCCCTCTTCCCTCATTCTCTTCCCTCTCCCTCAATCCCCTCCCTCTTCCCTCATTCTCTCCCCTCTCCCTCAATCCCCTCCCTCTTCCCTCATTCCCTTCTCTTTCTCCCTCAGTCCCTCTCTCCCTCAAACTCTTCTAGATTCTGTCTTCCCCTCCCTCTTCCTCCCCTTCTTCCTGCCCTCGCTCTCCCTGCTCGTCCCCCTGACCACCCCCCGCCTTGTGATACTCCCCAACTCACTCCCCCCCTGCCTTCCTCCAACCCTTCCCTCCCCTCCCCCCTTTCCCCTCTTCCCTCCTTCTCTTTCTGTACCCAGAGTAGGAGATTTAAACAAAGACTAAATGGAATCAAGCAGCAACTGGATGTGTTTCTGAAGAACAGGATATGAGGAGAGAATGCCTGATGTAATGGGGAGACAATGGGATTGGGGGGATCCAGAGGGATTAAGGAAGTCTTAACAATGCATTTAGAAAAGCATAATATGATTAGAACAAGTCAACCTGGTATTACTAAAGCAAAATTGTTAGAGGATGTACATAGTACAATGGGCAGTAAGGTGGCACAGTGGTTAGCACTGCTGCCTCACAGCGCCAGGGACCCGGGTTCAATTCCCAGCTTGGGTCATTGACTATATGGAGTTTGCACGTTCTCCCCGTGTCTGCGTGGGTTTCCTCCGGGTGCCCCGGTTTTCTCCCACAGTCCGAAAGACGTACGAGTTAGGTTGATCGGCCATGCTAAATTGACCCTAGTGTCGGGGGGATTAGCGAGGGTAAATGCATGGGGTTATGGGGATAGGGCCTGGGTGGGATTGTGGTCGGTGCAGACTCAATGGGCAGAATGGCCTTCTGCTGCACTGTAGGATTCTATGATTCTAGTAGGGTAGATAAAGGAGAATCAGTCGATGTAGCATGATTGGATTTCTGAAAGACAGTCGATAAGAAGCCGCACAAAAGGTTAATAGGTAAGATCAGGGTTCAGTGGAGACGGGGATATTATATTAGCATGGATAGGAGATTGGCAAACAGATAGAAAACAGAGAGTGAGCATAAACAGGGCTTTTTTCAAGTTGTCAGGTTGTGAATAGTGGGATGCTGCAAAGATCAGTACTTGCGCCTCACATATTTACAACATAGATGAATGACTTGAGTGAAAAAGACAGAGTAATGTATCAAAGTTTGCAGAAGATTCCAAACAAGGCAGACTGTGCGGAGGACACAGAGAGGCTGTAAAGAGATTTAGACAGGTTAACTGAGTGAGCAACAAGATGGCAGATTGAGTATAATGTAAGGAATTGTGAGGTTATTTACTTTGGTCATAAGAATGGAAAAGCAGAATATTTTTAAAAGGTGGATGTTGATGTTCAAGGAGACCAGGGTGTGCTGGTACAAGGAACACAGAAAGTTAGCTGGCAGGCACAGCAAGTAATGAGGAAAGCAAATGGTATATTGGCCTTTACGGCAAGGGGATCAGAGTACAAGAATAAAGATTCAATTTGATTTATTATTGTCACATGTATTAACATACAGTGAAAAGTATTGTCTCTTGCGTGCTATACAGACAAAGCATACCGTTCATAGAGAAGGAAAGGAGAGGGTGCAGAATGTAGTGTTACAGTCATAGCTAGGGTGTAGAGAAAGATCAGCTTAATGCAAGCTAAGTCCATTCAAAAGTCTGACAGCAGCAGGGAAGAAGCTGTTCTTGAGTCGGTTGGTACGTGACCCCAGACTTTTGTATCTTTTTCTTGAAGGAAGAAGGCGGAAGAGAGAATGTCCGGGGCACGAGGGGTCCTTAATTATGCTGGCTGCTTTGCCGAGGCAGCGGGAAGTGTAGACAGAGTCAATGGATGGGAGGCTGGTTTGAGTGATGGACTGGGCTTCATTCATGATTCTTTGTAGTTTCTTGCGGTCTTGGGCAGAGCAGGAGCCATACCAAGCTGTGATACAACCAGAAAGAATACTTTCTATGGTGCATCTGTAAACGTTGGTGAGAGTTATAGCTGACATGCTAAATTTCCTTAGCCTCCTGAGAAAGTAGAGGCATATAGAGAACTATAGTGTTGGCGTGGGGGGACCAGGACAGGTTGGTGACCTGGACACCTAAAAACTTGAAGCTCTCGACCATTTTTATTTCCACCCCATTGATGTAGACAGGGGCATGTTCTCCACTATGCTTCCTGAAGTCGATGACTGTCTCCTTCATTTTGTTGACATTGAGGGAGAGATTATTGTTGCCGCCCCAGTTCACCAGATTCTCTATCTCTTTCCTGTACTCACCATTGTTTGAGATCCGATCCACAATGGCGATGTCATCAGCAAACTTGAACATCGAGTTGGAGGGGAATTTGGCCACACAGTCTTAAAGAAGGCCATAAAGAAGTCTTGCTACAGTTGTGCAGGGTTTTGGTGAGACCACATCTGTGTGCAGTTTGGGTCTCTACAATTAGGACAGGATATACTTGCAATGGAGGTTCACTAAATCGCTCCCCGGTATGAGGGGGTTGGCCTATGATGAGAGGCTGAACGAATTGGGCTTTTACTCTCGGGAGTTTAGAGGAATGAGAAGTGATCTCAGAATTGTGAAGAAGCTTAATCGGATAGACACTGAGAGATTGCTTTCGCTGGTGGAGGAATCTAAAACACAGGGACACAGTCTCAGGATAAGGGACCAATCCTTTAGGACTGAGATAAGAAAAAATTATTTCACTCAAAGGGTTCTGAATCTTTGGAATTCTCGACCCCAAAAGATCATAGATGCTGCATGGTTGAAGATATTTAAGGCTGGGATAGAGATTTTTGGTCTCTCAGGAAATTAAGAAATATGGGGAGCAGACTGAAATGGAGTTGAAACCCAATATTAGTGATGGCTGTATTGAGTGGTGGAGCAGCTCGATGGGCCGAATGGTCTACTCTTGCTGTTATTTCTTGTTTTCCTCTTCCAGGGTGTAAGTGGGATTGGGAGACTCAGCAAGACAGTGGGATTGGGAGCCTCAGCGAGACGGTGGGATTGGGAGATCCAGAGGGACAGTGGGATTGGGGGATCCAGAGGGACAGTGGGATTGGGGGCCTCAGCAAGACGGTGGGATTGAGGCACTTAGCGAGACAGTGGGATTGGGGGATCCAGAGGGACAGTGGGATTGGGGGATCCAGAGGGACAGTGGGATTGGGGGATCCAGCGAGACAGTGGGATTGGGGGATCCAGAGGGACAGTGGGATTAGGGGACGTGGTGGTCTATCAGACAGGAACAGACTTTTTGCATTTGCCCCAGATGCCTGTGTTTGGATGGCACTCCAGGCTGTAAGTTGGGTCGAACTGCGTCTCCCTCACCATGTCACCTGGTGAGAGTTTCTGCGTGTCATGCTGTGTGACTATTCCTTTGCCATTTTGTTTCTGCAGAAAGTAATGAGAGCACAGATGTGGTGTGTTACTGCACTGTGGGATACCGCTCCTCCAAAGTGGCACAGAAACTGATGGAGTTTCTAGCGAGTGATGCTGGGCGGGGGCTGCGTGGGTCTCTGAAGGTTTACAACCTGGAGGGGGGGCTGGTGAAGTGGGCCAATGAGAGGAAAGCCATTGTGGACAGTGAGAATCAGCCCACAAGCCTCGTCCATCCCTACAGCGTGATGTGGGGTAAGCTCCTTGAGCCTGAATTCAGGGCCAAGATCTGAGCAAACCGTGCTTAGCTTCCAGTCAATGAGAACGGAGAAATCACAGCATCGAATGGGAATCATCCCATGGGAATTCTGCTATAGGAGCAAGGGGTTAATCAGATTGTATTGAAGCTTGCTAATGTTCCACCTCTATCGATGTCTCTTTTATTAACATTCACTTTTACCTGTTAACTGACTCTCAGACAAATTAAAGAGTAATCTCGAGAAAGGCTTGATATTTTCTATCTTTGCAATGACCTTACAACAGTGGTCAGTTCAGACACCAATCTAATTTGAAGGCGTTCCCACGACAGAGGGAGCTGGGGTTAGTAATAACAAGTCTGCCGAGGGTAAAATCTGCAAACGTTTCATGATTTGGATAGCAGGGGAACAGCATGCAGCAGTTCAGTGTAACAAATTGTTAGCTATCCATCGCTAAATGGGAGGCACGGTAGCACAGTGGTTAGCACTGCTGCTTCACAGCTCCAGGGACCTGGGTTCGATTCCCGGCTTGGGTCACTGTCTGTGTGGAGTTTGCACATTCTCCTCGTGTCTGCGTGGGTTTCCTCCGGGTGCTCCGGTTTCCTCCCACAGTCCAAAGATGTGCGGGTTAGGTTGATTGGCCATGCTAAAATTGCCCCTTAGTGTCCTGGGATGCGTAGATTAGAGGGATTAGTGGGTAAAATATGTAGGGATATGGGGGTGGGGCCTGGGTGGGATTGTGGTCGGTGCGGTCTCAATGGGCTGAATGGCCTCTTTCTGTACTGTAGGGTTTCTATGATTTCTAAATAACTCGTTAACATTGAAGATCCGGGTGGGAAGAGTCAGAAACATCTTTTGGGGTCGAGAATTCCAAAGATTCAGAACGCTTTGAGTGAAATAACTTTTTCTCATCTCAGTCCTAAAGGATTGGTCCCTTATCCTGAGACTGTGTCCCTGTGTTTTAGATTCCTCCACCAGCGAAAGCAATCTCTCAGTGTCTACCCAATTAAGCCTCTTCACAATTCTGAGATCACTTCTCATTCCTCTAAACTCCCGAGAGTAAAAGCCCAATTCGTTCAGCCTCTCATCATAGGCCAACCCCCTCATACCCAGGGAGCGATTTAGTGAACCTTCATTGCAAGTATATGGCAACCAGTGCAACCATTCGAAACTGGGAGGGTAAGTCAAAGAGAGCAAAGAAAATTACAGCACAGGAACAGGCCCTTCGGCCCTCCAAGCCTGCACCGACCATGCTGCCCGACTTAACTAAACCCCCTACCCTTCCGGGGACCATATCCCTCTATTCCCATCCTATTTATGTATTTGTCCAGACACCCCTTAAAACTCACTATCGTATCCGCTTCCATTACCTCCCTCGGCAGCGAGTTCCAGGCACCCACTACTCTCTGTGTAAAAACTTGCCTCGTACATCTCCTTTAAACCTTGCCCCTCGCACCTGAAACCTATGCCCCCTAGTAACTGACCCATCCACCCTGGGAAAAAGCTTCTGACTATCCACTCTGTCCATGCCCCTTATAATCTTGTAGACTTCTATCAGCCCTCCCCTCAACCTCTGTCGCTCCAGTGAGAACAAACCAAGTTTCTCCAATCTCTCCTCATAGCTAATGCCCTCCATACCTGGCAACATCCTGGTAAATCTTTTCTGTACCCTCTCCAAAGCCTCCACATCCTTCTGATAGTGTGGCGACCAGAATTGAACACTATATTCCAAGTGCGGCCTAACTTAGGTTCTATAAAGCTGCAACATGACTTGCCAGTTTTTAAACTCAATGCCATGGTCAATGAAGGCAAGCATGCCGTATGCCTTCAAAACTCTGTCACCACAAAGAAGTGGACATTCAGATCAAATGTAAATGGTGACCTGGAAGCTGGGATCCGGAGAGGGGGTGTTGAGAGTGAAAGTTGGAACTGTGGAATTCGATGACGAACAGATAATTGGTCTCGATGCTGGTTGGGTGTTCCGGCTAAAGATGCGCAAGGTGTTTCTGTGAAGCACTTCATTGCTGTTATTGATTATTGTATCCTCAATAAATGTGTGACATCACAGATTTAATGCGGCGAATCTGATTATTTTGAGGAGTAAATGGTGTTCATTCCAACGACAGAACATAATCATGGATCCGAACGAATCCTTCAAACCCCATTCCCACAAAAACACTGCTAGGGGACAGTTCCTGAAGGTGCTGACTCTCACTGGGATACAGTTCCTGAAGGTGCTGTCTCTCACTGGGATACAGTTCCTGAAGGTGCTGTCTCTCACTGGGATACAGTTCCTGAAGGTGCTGACTCTCACTGGGAGACAGTTCCTGAAGGTGCTGACTCTCACTGGGATACAGTTCCTGAAGGTGCAGACTCTCACTGGGATACAGTTCCTGAAGGTGCTGACTCTCACTGGGATACAGTTCCTGAAGGTGCTGACTCTCACTGGGAGACAGTTCCTGAAGGTGCTGACTCTCACTGGGATACAGTTCCTGAAGGTGCTGACTCTCACTGGGATACAGTTCCTGAAGGTGCTGACTCTCACTGGGAGACAGTTCCTGAAGGTGCTGACTCTCACTGGGATACAGTTCCTGAAGGTGCTGACTCTCACTGGGATACAGTTCCTGAAGGTGCTGACTCTCACTGGGAGACAGTTCCTGAAGGTGCTGACTCTCACTGGGATACAGTTCCTGAAGGTGCTGACTCTCACTGGGATACAGTTCCTGAAGGTGCTGACTCTCACTGGGATACAGTTCCTGAAGGTGCTGACTCTCACTGGGGGACAGTTCCTGAAGGTGCTGACTCTCACTGGGATACAGTTCCTGAGGGTGCTGACTCTCACTGGGATACAGTTCCTGAAGGTGCTGACTCTCACTGGGATACAGTTCCTGAAGGTGCTGACTCTCACTGGGATACAGTTCCTGAAGGTGCTGACTCTCACTGGGATACAGTTCCTGAAGGTGCTGACTCTCACTGGGATACAGTTCCTGAAGGTGCTGACTCTCACTGGGATACAGTTCCTGAAGGTGCTGACTCTCACTGGGATACAGTTCCTGAAGGTGCTGACTCTCACTGGGAGACAGTTCCTGAAGGTGCTGACTCTCACTAGGATACAGTTCCTGAAGGTGCTGACTCTCACTGGGATACAGTTCCTGAAGGTGCTGACTCTCACTGGGATACAGTTCCTGAAGGTGCTGACTCTCACTGGGGGACAGTTCCTGAAGGTGCTGACTCTCACTGGGATACAGTTCCTGAGGGTGCTGACTCTCACTGGGATACAGTTCCTGAAGGTGCTGACTCTCACTGGGAGACAGTTCCTGAAGGTGCTGACTCTCACTGGGATACAGTTCCTGAAGGTGCTGACTCTCACTGGGATACAGTTCCTGAAGGTGCTGACTCTCACTGGGATACAGTTCCTGAAGGTGCTGACTCTCACTGGGGGACAGTTCCTGAAGGTGCTGACTCTCACTGGGATACAGTTCCTGAGGGTGCTGACTCTCACTGGGATACAGTTCCTGAAGGTGCTGACTCTCACTGGGATACAGTTCCTGAAGGTGCTGACTCTCACTGGGATACAGTTCCTGAAGGTGCTGACTCTCACTGGGATACAGTTCCTGAAGGTGCTGACTCTCACTGGGATACAGTTCCTGAAGGTGCTGACTCTCACTGGGATACAGTTCCTGAAGGTGCTGACTCTCACTGGGATACAGTTCCTGAAGGTGCTGACTCTCACTGGGATACAGTTCCTGAAGGTGCTGACTCTCACTGGGATACAGTTCTGTAATCTGCTGCATACTCTAACAATTGAAATAAACCTGTGACGAATTCACCTGTGTGGGATTTAAGGCTTCACTTTGTCTGCTGCTGTGTCTGGGATATGAATCAATTCAGATTGAGTTTTGCAATCATTCTACACCCTGTATTTGATCTCTATTTATTAACATCAGGCTGTTGAGATGTAGAGTTTGATTTGGTTTTATGGTGTAAAATGAGCAAGTGAGGTGGAGCATGCTTATCATCTCTCCTAGTTTTATTTATATTCATATCAGTAGAGAGCTCTTAAAGAGTCTATCACACCCACGTTCTATTACACTTAATCAGCAATTAGGAACATAGGAACAGGAGGAGGCCACTTCACTCCTCAAGCCTGTTCTTGGGGCATGGTGGCACAGTGGTTAGCACTGCTGCCTCACAGCGCCATGGACCCAGGTTCAATTCCAGCCTCAGGTCGCTGTCTGTGTGGAGTTTGCACGTTCTCCCCGTATCTGTGTGGGTTTCCTCCGGGTGGTCTGGTTTCCTCCCACAGTCCAAAGATGTGTGGGTCAGGTGGATTGGACTCTAGTGTCAGGGGGAATTACCAGGGTAAATATGTGTGGTGACGGGGATAGGGCTTGGGTGGCATTGTGGTCGGTACAGACTTGATGGGGCAAATGGCCTCCTTCTGTACTGTAGGGATTCTATGATTGTTCCACCATTAATAAGATCATGTTCAATGGGCGATCTAACTCCCTATCCCTTTCTTTGTCCCATATCCACCCATATCTTTGGTTAACAAAAATCAGTTGATCTACATCAATTGGCGTTTGCGGAAAGGAATTCCAAACTTCGACCACCCTCTGTGTGTGCAAGTGTTTCCTCACTTCACTCCTGAAAGGTCTGCCTCTATCCTTTAGACTTTGCCCCCTCGTCCAAGACTCTGCAAACTGGGGAAATAGTTTCCACTGACTTCTTGGAAACTTGAATAAAATCACCCTTTAACCATCTAATTTCTCGGGAATGAGAGGAGATCTAATAGAGGTGTACAAGATTATGAAGGGGATAGATAGGGTGAACGGTGGGAAGCTTTTTCCCAGATCAGAAGTGACGTTCACGAGGGGTCACGGGCTCAAGGTGAGAGGGGCGAAGTATAACTCCGATATTAGAGGGATGTTTTTTACACAGAGGGTGGTGGGGGCCTGGAATGCGCTGCCAAGTAGGGTGGTGGAGGCAGGCACGCTGACATCGTTTAAGACTTACCTGGATAGTCACATGAGCAGCCTGGGAATGGAGGGATACAAACGATTGGTCTAGTTGGACTTAGGAGCGGCACAGGCTTGGAGGGCCGAAGGGCCTGTTTCCTGTGCTGTACTGTTCTTTGTTCTTTGTGTAATCTCTCCTCATAACTCAGCCCTTTAAGTCTGGGTAAATTCTTGTAAAACTGGGTGGTGACCACTCCCGGAGGAAATGGTGCCTGTACTTCTCCAATGCTTCGAACTTTAAACATCTACATTTATACTCCTGAGTGGAACACTTGACAAAGTGAATACAGCCTGACATCAAGCTGAATAACTTGGTCCCCTCGGTAATATTTCTGTGAGTGTGGAAGTCTGTCATTCACTTTTAAGTGATTTAAATAACATACCATAACCAGGCAGGTGGTGAAATGAGATGTTATTATTTATTTTTAGGCAGTTCACAGGCTCAATGTCATGCTGATTACTTAGAGCAGCTCACTTCGTACCCAACAGCTGAAAGGTCATTGTGAAGTTCTTGGGAAAAATACGGTAAGATTGAATAAGAAGCATTTAGAATCAGAATACACATATTGTTCAACAAACATGGATTCCTTTCTTCTTCTGGACACCCTCTGCTGGTACATGGGCATGGTAGCTTAAGTGCATCATTTTCAAAACATGTTCTTTCAAACGATGTGAGCATTGTTGGCCAGGCCAGCATTTATTGCCCACCGCTGGTTGCCATTCAGATGGTGGTGGTGAGCTGCCTTCTTGAACTGCTGCAGTCCATGCGTAGGTACACCCGCAGTGCTGTTAGGGAGAGAGTTAAAGGATTTTGACCCAGTGAAGGGACGGTGATATATTTCCAGGTCAAGGTGGTGTGTGGTTTTGAGGTGAACTTGCAGAATAAAGGGTGTTCCCATGTATCTGCTGCCCTTGTTCCCCTAGGTAGTGGCGGTTATGGGTTTGGAGGATGCTGTTTTAGGAGCCTTGGTGAATTCTTGTCATGCATCTTGTAGATGACACACAGTGCTGCACTGTGCATTTGGTGGAAGGGAGTCAGTGTTTAAAATGGTAGACAAGGTGTTGATCAAGCAGTATATCCTGAATGGTGTCAAGCTTCTTGACTTATTGGAGCTGCACTCATCCAGGCAAGTGGAGAGTATTCCACCATCATTATGGAAATGTGCATTAAACCAATTACACAAAGACCACTGTGGCATCCTAAGGGTGAAGGAGATAGCCAGAAGCTATTTTCGGTGGCCAGGGCTCGATGCCTAAATCAAGGAGCAGGCAGGAATGTGATCATCTTACGCAAAAGTGTGGCACCTGCTGCCACTAGCTCCATTATACCCATGGGAATGGCCAGAAGAGGCCTGGCAAAGAGTACACATAGATTATGCTGCGAAAGGTGTATGTTTCCCATTCTGTTTGATGTACTCAGAATAACCTGAGATTGCCATTATAAAGACAATGTCCTTGGAGAGAACAGTTGAAAGACTGGGTGAAATTTTCAGCAGAATCGGTTGGGGACGGCGTGGTGGCACAGTGATTAGCACTGCTGCCTCACAGCGCCAGGGACCCGGGTTTGATTCCTGGCTTGGGTCACTGTCTGTGTGGAGTTTGCATGTTCTCCCCATGTCTGCGTGGGTTTCCTCCGGGTGCTCCGGTTTCCTCACACAGTCTGAAAGACGTGCTGGTTAGGGTGCATTGATCTGAACAGGTACTGGAGTGTGGCAACTCGGGGATTTTCACAGTAACTTCGTTGCAGTGTTAATGTAAGCCTTGTGACAAATAAATAAACTTTTAACTTTACCCTGAGCAACTCATGAGAGATAATTGGGCACAGTTCATTTCGCGAGAATTCATAAACTCTTTAAAAGAGAATGGGATTCAACAGCTCCAATCCGCTCCTCATCATCCTGCCACAAGTGGGTTGGCTGAACGGTTGTTCAGATGATGAAACATTTGTTGAAGTTAACTCGAGAGCAAGGTTCACTGTTTAAACCAATGAGCCCATTCCTGCTGATGTACAGAAACACTGCATACTCAACAACCCGAGATTCTCCACCATTGCTCATGGTTAAACGTCAACTCCGCACAGCGTTTGACTTAGTTAAATGTAAGGGACTGAGGAAAATTTGTGGGGAAGACATTTACCAGTGTTCTTTGTCCCTTGTGGGTTTCAGTGTCCTGTTTGCCGGGCGGGTGCTGTGAACAGGATGCTGTTGGTTGAGTGATGTGGGCTGGGCCAATGGGATTGCTCTGGGGGCGGGGAAAAAAAAGGCGCCAGGAAGTGAAGCAGTGCAGAGCTGAAGAGAGAGCTTTTTTCCAGGCAGTGAGAATTCAGTTTGGAGTGAGAGGCAGCCAGGCGTTCCCCTGCCTGTTCTTTTCATTACTGCCGAGGAGGACAGCCTTCAGCGCACTCGACCTACGTTGCTGCACGGATAGCTCGCGGCACCTCTGCCTCCTGCGGCATCATCTTCCACACGTGTGTCTCTCCTGGACTGTGTGGGGGCGTCGTGAGTAACTGGTGGGGACTATACAGTCCAACTGGATCAGTATCTACAAATGTGTTACGGAGGATGAGTTTCCCCATATGTGCACCAACGGTTATAGATCAGAGCTCACTGTTTTATGTCTGTTAATGATATGTGTTATTAAATTTATTTTTGATATTCCGATTACAGTACTGACATTTATGGGTAAACAGGGAATTAGCCCAAATCAACATCAACCGCTAGGAATTCGGGATCCTGTTGATTGAATATTTAAATAGTAGCCCCCATAGAGTGGTCAGCAGGGGGTTACATAAACCACCCAAGACAAGAGAAATTGTCAAGAAAAAGCAGCCTAATCACGTTATAAGACAAGAGAGTAAGGTGAAGTGTCGTGTTTTTCATCAGGGTCAAGGAGCAAGTGAACAGTGGATACCTGCCATCATTTTAGCACAGACAGAACTGGTCTCCGACACCGTACCAACGTGAGACGATGTAGTATAGAGAAGACATGTAGATCAGCTTTTGACAACCTATCTGCCAGAGACAGAATCGACAGAGAGTCCACATCAAGTGTGCCAAGAGAAGACCTGGACCTTCCTGAGAACCTGACACGACCTCAACCAATTAGGGAAGCCGTACCTCAGCTGGGAACACTTCAATACCCAGTCAACCTCAGAACACTACACTGACTCCAGTCAGTGTCAGGAACATTTGACTTAAAGGGGAGCAAAGTGTTATTCATGTTATTTCTAATGTTTCCTCACTAGCAGCTTTGTAGTGGAACAGGGGCACTTTAAGAGACTGATCATGCGCTATTACTGATGATATCATTGGCTGTTTGCGCGGGCAAATAGGCAGTTTATTTTAGCAGCCTGCGGTGTTAACATCCTGTCAATAAAGCTGTTTGTTTGTTTGAAGCTTCGAGGCCTGCAGGCCATCTTTTAAAATCACCACCAAAGGGTTTCAGGAAGGAACCAGACAAGTTATTTGTTAACAATTGGGGTTTCAGACTATTAGAGTGGACCAACATCGGGCTTGATAACCCCTCCAGAACTGTCCTCAAATTTCCAGGATTGGACATAGCAACAGGAGGAGGCCATTCAGCCCATTGCGCTGCGCTTCCATTCAATATCTACTTCACCTCCATATCCCTGTGCTATCCCCATATCCCTTGATGTCATTATTATTCAGAAGTCTATCGATTTCTGTCTTGAACATGCTCGGTGATCGAGCTCACACAACCCTCTGGGCTCAAGAATTCTAAAGATTCACCATCCTCTGAGTGAAGAAATTCTCATCTCTGTTTTAAATGGCCTGTCCTTATTCTGAGCTTGTGGCCCCTGGTTCTAGACTCACGAGCCAGGGGTACTCATCCTATCCATACCTGCCCTGTCACAATCTTGTAAGAATCTTGTAAGTTGGCGGCACGGTGGCACAGTGGTTGGCACTGCTGCCTCACAGCACCAGGGACTTGGGTTCGAGTCCTGGCTTGGGTCACTGTCTATGTGGAGTTTGCACGTTCTCCTCGTGTCTGCGTGGGTTTCCTCTGGGTGCTCCGGTTTCCTCCCACAGTCCGAAAGATGTGCTTGGTTAGGTGCATTGATCATGCTAAATTCTCTCTCAGTGTACCCGAACAGGTGCCGGAGTGTGGTGACTAGGGGATTTTCACAGTAACTTCATTGCAGTGTTAATGTAAGCCTACTTGTGACACTAATAAATAAACTTTAATAAACTATTTTTAAAAAGTTTCAATGAGATCACCTCTCATTCTTCAGAACTCTCGAGAATTCAGGTCTAGTTTCCTCAGTCTCTCCTCATATGACACTCCTGCCATCCAGGGATTAATCTGGTGACCCTCCGTTGTGCTCCCTCTATGCCAACTACATCCTTCCTGAGATGAGGAGACCAAAACTGCACACAATACTCCAGGTGAGGTCTCACCACATCTCTGGGCAATTGCAGCAGGATATCTTTACCCCTGTACTCACCTCCCTTCACAATGAAGGTCAACATAATGCTTGCCTTCCTAATTGCTTGCTGCACCTGCATACTAGCTTTTAGTGACTCATGAAGAAGCTGGGATAGACTGGGACCTTTTTCCCTGGACCATAGGAGGCTTAGGGGTGATCTTATAGAAGTCTACAAAATTACGAAGGGCACAGATAAGGTAGATAGTCAAAATCTTTTCCCAAAGATAGGGGTGTCTAAAACTAGAGGGCATAGGTTTAAGGTGAGAGGGGAGAGATACAAAAGGGTTCAGAGGGGCAATTTTTTCACACAGAGGGTGGTAAGTGCCTGGAATAGAGGTGGGTACAATTTTGTCTTTTAAATAGCATTTAGACAGTTACATGGGTAAGATGGGTGGAATTGGGACAACCTTGGTCTGGGCGGCATGGACAAGTTGGGCCGAAGGGCCTGTTTCCATGCTGTAACCTCTATGACTCTATGAACAAGGACACCCAGGTCCCTTTGGACATCAGCACTTCCCAACCTCTCACCATTTAAAAAATATTCTGCCTTCCTGTTAACCTTTCTAACAAAGTGCCAACACCAAAAATAACAACCCATATTGACACCTGAAAACCACTTCACGTGTGGCACTTGTGGCAAAACCTGCCTCGGCCTGGTCTTTTCAGCTATCAGCAAAAGCGCACTATATGAAACTACGCCCACCCCAATGCATTTGCTGCATGTCCGTTATCTTGTGTCAATGTAAAGATTCCAATGATCCTACAAGGAGACATTGAATAGATTGGGCCAATACTCTCTGGAGTTTAAGAAATTATCTCATTGAAATATATAAAATTCTTAGGATTGTTTTATAGTACAATGGTCCAACACACAAAGGGTTAACGGGACTGAGTACAGAAGCGCTCACGCGGTGATGTAAGAGGACACATATCACGCACCCAGGGCTCAGTGTAGTATTGGACAGAGCTGTGCGTAAAAGCAAGCCTGGAGACAGCTCCAAGCTTGAACCCTTTCCTGTGCCTATGTATATACTTTCTTGGAGCTAATATTTACTGTTGAACTACTTAAGACTACAAATACCTGAACAAGACCTTCAGAACGATGCCCAACACCTTACAACAGCTTTGACAAAGTAGATGCTGAGAGGATGCTTCCTGTTGGCTGGAGAATCAAGAACGCAGGATCATAGAATGAAGAGTTGGCCATTTAGCACAGAAAAACGTTGGGGGTGATTTTACCATCGCGTTGCACCCGTTTTCGGGCGGGAAAGTTGGTGAAGTCAGACGTGAGGTTGAGTAGCGAGATCCACGCCCACCTCCGCACCAGTTCCCCCTTTACCAAGCCCTGAAAATGGCCGCAATCGGGAACGCGCCCAAAACGGGCGCGACAGCCATTTAAGTTATTTGTATGCATTTCAATTCACTTAACGGACTGCATGCCCAGCTTTACTGGCACTTCCCCCTTTACCACCACATTCGCCCATTCGGCGCAAAACAGACATGTTCCTTAAAAGTCCGATTCGGGCGCTCCATCAGTGAGGGTTAGTGAGGAGAGAGTGCCTAGTGTCCGACGGCTCTCTGTTGCTTACGGGGGTCTTTCATTGTGGCCATTTTGTTTTTCGGGTCTGGGGACTCTGCAAGTGTGGGGGGCTGTTGCTCAGCAGGATCTCCAATGTCCGATTTGCAACATGGACCGGGTCTCAGCACTGACCTCGGGTCTTGTGGATGCTGCTGGGTCCTAGTGCACTCAGCACTCTGCCAGCTGAAGGATGTGCACAAAGCCCTTGAAATTGCACTGCTGCAGCCTCAGAACTTTTGACGGAGCTGTGATTCTGGGGAGCATGTGGGTGAGGATTAGAACATAGAACATAGAACATAGAACATTACAGCGCAGAACAGGCCCTTCGGCCCACGATGTTGCACCGACCAGTTAAAAAAAAAAACTGTGACCCTCCAACCTAAACCAATTTCTTTTCGTCCATGAACCTATCTACGGATCTCTTAAACGCCCCCAAACTAGGCGCATTTACTACTGATGCTGGCAGGGCATTCCAATCCCTCACCACCCTCTGGGTAAAGAACCTACCCCTGACATCGGTTCTATAACTACCCCCCCTCAATTTAAAGCCATGCCCCCTCGTGCTGGATTTCTCCATCAGAGGAAAAAGGCTATCACTATCCACCCTATCTAAACCTCTAATCATCTTATATGTTTCAATAAGATCCCCTCTTAGCCGCCGCCTTTCCAGCGAAAACAATCCCAAATCCCTCAGCCTCTCCTCATAGGATCTCCCCTCCATACCAGGCAACATCCTGGTAAACCTCCTCTGCACCCTCTCCAAAGCCTCCACATCCTTCCTGTAATGTGGGGACCAGAACTGCACACAGTACTCCAAGTGCGGCCGCACCAGAGTTGTGTACAGTTGCAACATAACGCTACGACTCCTAAATTCAATCCCCCTACCAATAAACGCCAAGACACCATATGCCTTCTTAACAACCTTATCTACTTGATTCCCAACTTTCAGGGATCTATGCACACATACACCTAGATCCCTCTGCTCCTCCACACTATTCAAAGTCCTCCCGTTAGCCCTATACTCAACACATCTGTTATTCCTACCAAAGTGAATTACCTCACACTTCTCCGCATTAAACTCCATCCGCCACCTCTCGGCCCAACTTTGCAACCTGTCTAAGTCTTCCTGCAAACTACGACACCCTTCCTCACTGTCTACCACACCACCGACTTTGGTGTCATCAGCAAATTTGCTAATCCACCCAACTATACCCTCATCCAGATCATTAATAAATATTACAAACAGCAGTGGCCCCAAAACAGATCCCTGAGGTACACCACTTGTAACCGCACTCCATGATGAATATTTACTATCAACCACCACCCTCTGTTTCCTATCCGCTAGCCAATTCCTGATCCAATTTCCTAGATCACCCCCAATCCCATACATCTGCATTTTCTGCAGAAGCCTACCATGGTGAACCTTATCAAACGCCTTACTAAAATCCATATATACCACGTCCACTGCCTTGCCCCCATCCACCTCCTTGGTCACTTTCTCAAAAAACTCAATAAGGTTAGTAAGGCACGACCTACCTGCCACAAAACCATGCTGACTATCACCTATCAATTCATTACTCTCCAAATAACTATAAATCCTATCCCTTATAATTTTTTCCAACATCTTGCCGACAACAGAAGTGAGACTCACCGGTCTATAATTCCCGGGGAAGTCTCTGTTCCCCTTCTTAAACAATGGGACAACATTCGCTAACCTCCAATCTTCTGGTACTATACCAGAGGCCAACGACGACCTGAAGATCAGAGCCAGAGGCTCTGCAATCACTTCTCTTGCCTCCCAGAGAATCCTTGGATAAATCCCATCCGGACCAGGGGATTTATCTATTTTCAGACCCTCCAGAATATCCTGCACATCCTCCTTATCAACTGTAATACTGTCTATTCTACTCCCTTGCAACCCAGTGTCCTCCTCAGCTATATTCATGTCCCCTTGCGTGAACACCGAAGAGAAATATTGGTTCAATGCTTCACCAATCTCCTCCGGTTCCACACATAACTTCCCTCTGCCATCTATAACTGGCCCTAAACTTGCCCTAACCAACCTTCTGTTCTTGACATACCTATAGAACGCCTTAGGATTCTCTTTAACCCTATCCGCCAAAGTCTTCTCATGTCCCCTTTTGGTGGTTCTGTGATTCTGGGGAGCATGTGGGTAGGCAATGGAGGGGGTCTGTGATTCTGGGGGGCATGTGGTTGGGGAATGGGGGTACAGTGTGATTCTGGGAGGCATGTGGGTGGGAACATAGAGCAAAGCACAAAGAAAATTACATCACAGGAACAGACCCTTCGGCCCACCAAGCCTGCAGCGACCAGGCTGCCCATCTGAATTGTAACCCCCTACCCTTCCGGGGACCATGTGCCTCTATTCCCATCCCATTCACATAGCTGTAAAGATGCCCCTTAAAGGTCACTATTGTTTCTGCCTCCACGGCCTCCCCCAGCAATGAGTTCCAGGCACCCACTACCCTCTCTGTGCAAATAAACATGCCTCGTACATCTCCTTTAAACCTTGCCCCTCATACCTAAAACCCATGCCCCCTAGAAGTGACCTCAAATTGAGTGGAGGATTGACAGGTGCTCACTTCCTGACTCCAGCCCGACCATGCTGTCGCTGACAACCCGCATCTCCCCTTCCCTGGACAGCTCCAGCACCCGCTCTTCAAAGGGGGTGAGGATCCAGAGGTCTGGCTCACCACCCTCTGTCTTCGCCCTCTCACGGGTGTTATGGTCGGCCTTCTCCTGTGGGGACAGAAGGAGCCATGAAAGAAATGATGGCGTGACCTGCAGAGTATCAGGTGGTGGGCCTTAGAGGGCAAGTGCAGTGATACTCTTGGCGGAGGGGAGCCAGGGGAGGGTAGGAAGGAGGTGCTTGGAGGTCAGGGGCTGGAAGCATGTAGGGTGCTCGGGGTGGGGTGATTTGAGGGAAGAGGCTAAATGGGGTTAAGCACTCACCCTTGCTGCCCGGATGAGGTCACTGACCTTCATGCAGCGCTGGGGCCAGTGCCCTGGCACTGACGGAAGCAGCAACTGCCTCCCAGGCCGCATTGCCATCAGCCCCTCCTGGGTCTGTGTCCTGTGGGGGGGCGGGGGGGAGGAGAGTGTCCCGCCTCTACTGCATTCAGCAGCCTCCCGAGGCAGCCTTCAGTGAATCTGGGGGCTGGTCGTTTTGTCATCTTTTCCCCGCACTGCCTGCCGAACCATCCTTGGGTTGTTATGGAGCTGCCCCTCCTTGGGGCAGATCAGCTGCAGGCAGTTTGGCAGAACATTCCAGCAAATTCCATGCAGTTTGCTTCTTAGCATTGAGAGGAAGGCAAGTGAGCACTTGCAGGTGTGCTGATGGGGGCGGGGTGGTGCATCAGTGCTTCGATGATGATTGGGGAGAGAGTGAGGTATCATACTGCCATCGGAGTCAGGGGGAGATGGGGGCCTTGTGCGGGAGGGTCCAGGGTGGGGGGGAGTGAAGGAGGGATCACACTGCCTGATATTGTGGGGGGGGGGGGAGGGGAGCGCTGCCACTCTGCCTGAGATCGGTGGGGGAAAACACACCCAGTTTCAAGTCTGCCCAGCACTTAGAATGAAAATGGTAACATAGGGCCCAGTGTTTCATTTTTGGAATTCTTTACCCCAAAGTGTCATGGACCTTAGCCAATGAGTATATTCCAGACAGACGTCGATCGATGTTTGGGCACGAAGAAATGAAGGGATATGAGATTGTGTGGGAAGATGGAGTTGAGGTACTGGATCAGCCAAAGGACGGCATATTGACACAGTGGTTAGCACTGCTGCCTCACAGCACCAGGGACCCAGTTCAATTCCCGGCTTGGCTCACTGTCTGTGTGGAGTCTGCACGTTCTCCCCGTGTCTGCGTGGGTTTCCTCCGGGTGCTCCGGTTTCCTCCCACAGTCCAAAGATGTGCAGGTTAGGTGGATTGGCCGTGCTAAATTGCCCCTTAGTGTCTGAAGATGTGTAGGTTAGGCATAAATACTTGGGGTTACAGGGATAGGACTTGGGTGGGACTGTTGTCAGTACAAGCTCAATGGGCCAAATGGCCTCTTTCTGCACTGTAAGGATCCTATTGAATGGCAGAGGCGACTGGCTGGATTGAATGGGCTTCCCCTGTTCCGATTTCTTGTGATTTTCAAATATTCAAGATGGGAAGAAATATTGCCGCCCTCGCCAAGGAGGATATTGTGTATGGGTCGGCTACACAGGCTGAAGGTCTTGTCTGAAACTGCTACAGTCCAACTATGGAATAATCCAAGGATTCATCAACAGCGAGGGAAAACAAAACTTTCAAACCACAGAATAACATCAGGCATATTTCAAAGTCAGATTTATTGAAAATGATTTCAATCAGTACAGGAGAAAGGGAGGAGGATACATGTCTCAGAGGAGATACTGATTGGGCATGAGAAAAGCAATGGATCGATTGTGAAGACAAAGGAGCCCCTTTATTTACCCTGGATTTGAGAACTGTCTTTATCGGAAGTTGAGCTGCTGAGACAGTGAGGGCCAATTCTGCACTCCGTTACAACCTGACAGCAGCTACAGATGAGTGAAGAGAATTGGAATGTTGGATGGTGATCAGTCCAAGTAGCCCCCTCGTTAAACTTCACTCAGCACTGGACAATGACAACTGGCATTTATATAGCACTTTTAATCCAGTTTATTATCTAGCAAATCCCTGAAATTGGGTGCGACAGCCTCCTCACTTGCTGAGTTCAAGGTGATTACTGGACCAAGGGCACTCCTCAGTAATCTGCAGCATTGTTTGTGGCTCTCCAGCTGTGTACGTTTTTGGTCACCGTGTTACAGGAAAGACATTGAGAAACTGGAAAGATTTATGAGGATGTTGTCAGGACCGAGTCATACGGAGAGGGGGGTGCGTGTATGGAATGAGCTGCCAGAGGAAGTGGTTGAGGCAGGTACAATAGCAACATTTAAAGAGCATTTGGATAAGTACCTGGATGGGAAAGGATTAGAGGGATGTGGGCCAAACACGGGCAATTGGGACCAGCTGGGAGGGCATCATGATTGGAATGGACCAGTTGGGCCGAAGGGCCTGTTTCCGTGCTGTATTGCTCTATGACTCTATGACTCTCCAGAAGTGTGGAAAGAGTTTGCACTGAGGCCCCAGCAATGGAGGTTGGCTGCACAGGGACCTTGACCTGTCCTTGGACAGAGTCAAACATTCCATCACAGTTCACAAACAAAACTTGACACCCAGCCACATGAGGAGACAATAGGCCAGAAAACCTTGGTCAAAGAGGGAGGTTTTAACAAGTGTGGCAGAGTGGGGGAGAGAGCTGGAGATGGAGAGGTTTAGCGAGGGATGTTCAGGGCTGAGGGCTCAGGAACTGAAGGCACTGTCACCAAGGGCGGAGCGATAGAAATCAAAGAGGCTCAAGGCACCAAAAGTGGAGAGTGCAGAGATCCCGGAGTGTTGTGGAGTTTGAGGAGGTTACAGAGATAGAGAGGAACAAGGCCATGGAGGCATTTGAAAACCAGAAACCCACAACAGGATATAGTGATCATGGATACGTTAACCATTTAATTAGCATACTTATTTCTGCATATTAAATTGTTTTTCCCACAAATCATCCTCAGTCCAATCACAATCCTCTGGAATCTGAATGTAAGCTTCATTGATTTAAATCATTGCGTCTAATCCTCAACTTTCTCTCTTTGTCACTTCAATAAACTCCAATATCGGCACCACAGACGGGACCCAACGCACTGTCATTCATGGGTGACATTAGCCCACTTGGGGAAGGTGTCAAGATTGAACATTAAACGGCCCCAGGTGTTGATGGCGAGGGTAACAGTGGCCACTCCGACTACGTTGAGCAGGCATCCAGCCCTGGCCTGTGGAATGATAGAAAATCCATTCAATCAATTCAGACTCAAATCTGTCCTCTCAAAGCCAGATGTGGAGCAGATACAGTCCCGATATCGTGAAGCATTGAGCTGACCCGTATCAGTTCAAGCCCTGGAGCCCAATAGAATGTAACATTGCATATACACTAGAACAGAAGGAGGCCATTCAGCCCCTCAGGCCATTTCACAGAAACAGGAGAAGGCCATAAAGGCCCATTGAGTCTGTTACACAGGAGCTGGAGGAGGCCATTCAGCCCCTCAAGTCTGATACACAGGAAGCCATTTAGCCTCTCAAGTCACAGGAGACCACTCAGCCCATTGTTCCTGTGTCAGCTGATTGATAGATTACTCCCATTTCTCTACCCATCGAATCCCGACAGTGTACCGACTGTCTGACAGAGTAACTTACCCAGGCCCTCTCCCCCACCCTATCCCTGTAACTCCACACAATACCCATGGCTAATCCACTCGGTGACACAGTGGTTAGCGCTGCTGCCTCACAGTGCCAGTGTCCCAGGTTTAATCCCCAGCTTGGGTCACTGTCTGTGCGGAGTCCGCACATTCTCCTGTGTCTGCGTGGGTTTCCCCCGGTGGTGCTCCGGTTTCCTCTCACAGTCCAGAAGATGTGCTGGTTAGGGTGCCTTGGACATGCTAAATTCTCCCTCAGTGTACCTGAACAGGTGCCGGAGTGTGGCGACTAGGGGATCTTCACACTAACTTCATTGCAGTGTTAATGTCAGCCTACTTGCGACACTAATAAATAAACTTTAAACTATCTAACCTACACTTCTTTGGACAATAAGGGTCAATTTAGCATGGCCAACCCACCTATCCTGCACATCTTTGGAGTGTGGGAGGAAACTGGAGCACCCAGAGGAAAACCCATGGAGACACGGGGGAAACGTGCAAACTCCACACAGACAGTAAGCCAAGGTTGGAATTGAACCCGGGTCCCTGGAGTGTGAGGCAGCAGTGCTCACCACTGTGTCACCCTGTAATCTCTCCCCATAATAGTAAATTATTTTGCTTCAAGTATTTACAATTATATAAATAAATAGTCTTTCCAGTGGCTGAAGGGTTCATTGTAAAATGGCACAGATGTTGATTGGCAAAAGAACCAGAACTTAATAAATATACGAAGGAGAAAACATTGCTGTGAAATGGGGGAGAGAGTGGGGAAGAGGCACTGACTGGATTACTCTTCTAAAGAGCCAGCACACACTCAATGGGCCAAATGGCCTCCTTCTCTGCTGTACTTTAATTCCGTTCTATAATTCATCCTCATTTCTTTTGAATGTTATTTTTGCATCTGCTTCCAGCATCCCTTCAGATTATAGCATAAGAACATAGGGATTAGGAGCAGAAGTAGGCAAATTCAGCCCTGCTCTGCCATTCAATCAGATCCTGGCTGATCTCTCCCTGGTCTCAAATCCGCCTCCCGACCCGTTCCCCATATCCCTTTAACCTGTTTCTTTAAAAATCAGAAAGATATCCAGCTCCTTCTTGAAACCATTCCAATGATTCAGACTCCCCCGCGCTCTGGGGCAGCGAGTTCCACAAATTCACCACCCTCGGCGAGAAGTAGTTCCTCCTCATCTCAGTTTTAAACCTACCGCCTCTCAGCCTGTACCTGTGACCTCTTGTTCTAGATTGCCCCACATGGGGGAAACATTTGGTCTACATTTGCTCTATCAATTTTATATCCCTCGATCAGATCCCCCTCATCTTTCTAAACTCCAGCAAGTATAAGGCCAAACTGTTCAATCTCTCCTCATTCGTTAACCCTTTCATCCCTTTCCAACTTGCGGTGTAACAAAATGTTTCCTCATCTCGTCTTTGGATTTTTTGCCAAATATCTTAACTCTGTCTCTCCCTGCTAACTGACCCCCCCCCTGCCAATGGAAACAGTTTCTGCCCATTTAATCAATCAATATTGTTCAGGATTTTGAGCACTTCTAACAAGTCTCCTCAAAAGCTCCACGTTCATGGGAAAGCAGAGCTGGTTTCTCCAGTGTGACTGAAGTCCGTCATCCCCAGAATCATTCTGGTAAATCTCTGCATCCTCTCCAAAGCCTTGACATCCTTCCTAAAGTGCGGCGCCCAGAACTGAACACCAGCTCTGACCAGTCTCTTGTAAATAATGGTTTAGCATTGAGTCCACCCTGACATTTAATTAGATCATGGATCATCAGATTGTGGCCTGAACTCTGCTTTCCTGCCTGCAAACGTCCCCCGCCCCCTTCCCCCCCCCCCCCCCCCCCAGCACCCCCACACACCTCACCCACCCCTCACCCCCTCCTCCCCCATAACCCTTGGCTCCATTCTCAATCAAAAACACTCACCATATCGGAGACCTTGAGGTGGCCAAAGGAGAATACAATGGCATTGGGGGGAGTGGCTACAGGCAGCATGAAGGCAAAAGAGGTGCTTAAAGTGGTTGGAATCATCACGTAGAGAGGATTCATTTGGATTGTGGTGGCCTGGAGCAGAAAGCAAAAGAGAAACAAGTTAGCAAGAGGGGGTGACATCTCCCATCAGTTTTGATTGGCTGAGATTAGCGGCTGAAGCAATGTTGCTCAGGGTAACACAGTTGAACCCAGGTTACACTGGGGTCATTATTGAATGGTGGAAGTTAATGGTTAATTCGCACAATCTCTTGTTTCGAATTGCTCTCTCGGGTGGGTGTAAGAGATGCCACGGGTGTTCTACTTCGAAGAAGAGCAAGGGGGATTAATCCCAGCGTCCCGGCCAATATCTATCACTCCATCAATGTCAGCAATGAACAGATGATCTGGTCATTCACTGTTTCTGGGATCTTGCTGTGCGCAAATTGGCTGCTGTGTTTCTTACACTCTACACTGCAACCACATTTCAAAAGTATCTCATTGGCTAAGACGTGACACCCTGAGGTTGTGAAGGAGCTATAGAAATGCAACTCTTTTAATCTCCTATTCCTGTAGCACCTTATTCAGAGTCTGAGGAGCAATGGGGCTACTTGAAGGTGCAGTGACCATTCTTACGTAGGTAATCAGTGCAGCTATTTTATGTACATTTTCCCCAAATTCCAATGGGTGAATTCTCCAGTTCAGCTGATTTGTGGAGTTTCAGATCCAGGGAGGAATTGTGGTCGGGTCACAAACCAAAAGCTTTATCTCCCTTTAAAGGGATCCGGTTGTTTGTTTCGGTAGATTGCTGATCTGGACCCTACATTCAAAGGTGAGACTTTGTTCATAGATTTCAATTGAAGGATTTAAAACAAAACATTCATTCTCAGGATGTGGGCATTGCTGGCTAGGCCAGTATTTACTAACCATCCCTATTTGCCCTTGAGAAGGTGGTGGTGAGCTGCCCTCTCAAACCGCTGCAGTCCATGTGGTGTAGGTATGCCCACAGCGCTGTTAGATAAGGAATTTGACCCAGCAACACCAGGAATGTCTTTTAAGTGAATATCCATTTGCTGAATGAGACAGCAGAAGAGAAATATTTCATTATGATACTGTCGTTCAGTACGCAAACTGGTTTCTACTCCTTCCTATCCAGAAACAGCCCTCCAACTGGGAAAAACCCAGCTCCTAAATGCAAGCTTCAAGGAACATCACCTGATCTCAATTTATTCTGAAACTAGTCCTGCTTAGTCTTAAAGGGACCTGCTTTTCCTACATTCCCGTAGAGGATGGGTCTCCTGTGGTTTCAGACCAATCACACATTAATCGATATGAACCCTTATCTATTGATGGAAATTGCAAGCTGGGCCCAGGATAGTCTGATTAACACATATCTGCAGTCAAAAACCCCGGGTGCCTAGGGACTCCTGTGATACTGCCCGTACCCCTTTCAGCCTGGCTGTCTGGATCTGTATTGAACGGTGCTTTCTGCCTGTGAGATGCCACACATGTTCCCCATGGCGCTCTAGATGGAGCTGCTGGTGTGAAGGTTAAAGCAAAGTAAAGTTTATTCATTAGTCACAAGTAAGGCTTACATTAACACTGCAATGAAGTTACTGTGAAATTCCCCTAGTCACCAGAGTCCAGCACCTGTTCAAGTCAATGCACCCTAACCAGCACGTCTTTCAGACTGTGGGAGGAAACCCACGCAGACATGGGGAGAATGTGCAAACTCCACACAAACAGTGACCCAAGCCGGGAATCGAACCCGGGTCCCTGGTGCTGTGAAGCAGCAGCGCTAATCACCGTGCCGCCCAATGCTACAGTGACTTTTAACATCACTGACATTGAGTTCCCTTCCAGGCTACGTTCCCAGCCTAAGGAGCCACAGGTTGTGCAGGTGGAGAGCACAAGCGGCAGCCCCCATAGAACCACAGAATCCCTATGGTGCAGAAGGAGGCTATTCGGCCCATCAAGTCTGCGCTGACAGCGAAAAAAAATTTCAGTGTCGCATTCCCTGCTGTGGGTGAATCGACCCTAATGTCTGGCCCTTCCACGTGTTCCTCATACCCACAGGCCTTTGCTTTATACGTCCTATCTTGCAAAACTTTCTTTGTGCGAACCCACCGATGAGTTCAACAGAACTCCCACCCACCTGACGAAGGGGCAGCCTGTTCCGAAAGCTCGTGGCTTTTGCTACCAAATAAACCTGTTGGACTTTAACCTGGTGTTGTTAGACTTCTTACTGTGTTACCTGTCAGGGCTGATCCTCTCAGACCGCTGTTCTCTGTTAACACAACTTCGGTCACAGATTCATGACTTTTTCCTGGGTTCACGAGCGCTCACTGACTCATCGTCAGAACTTAAACCTCGCTTTTTTGGCTTTCATCTTTCCACCCCATTTTCCCAATCTATAGCTTTCGCTTTTTGCCCTTGCTCTTGGACATTGAGCCAGTGCTTATATTTTCCTGAGACTTTTCCTGCTTTCCCGATTTTAGTGGCATCCCTCCACTCACTTGACCCTTCGGGTCTGCATGATACCACTGTGCCTACTTTGGGTAACTGAATCTTTGAGGTAACATGTATTAACATACAGTGAAAAGTATTGTTTCTTGTGCGCTATACAGACAAAACATACCATTCATAGAGAAGAAAACGAGAGAGTGCAGAATGTAGTGTTACAGTCATAGCTAGGGTGTAGAGAAAGATCAACTTAATGCAAGGTAAGTCCATTCAACAGTCTGACAGCAGCAGGGAAGAAGCTGTTCTTGAGTCGGTTGGGACGTGACCACAGAGTTTTGTATCTTTTTCCCGACGGAAGAAGGTGGAAGAGAGTACGTTCGGGGTGCGTGGGGTCCTTAATTATGCTGGCTGCTTTGCCGAGGCAGCGGGAAGTGTAGACAGAGTCAATGGATGGGAGGCTGGTTTGCGTGATGGATTGGGCTACATTCACGACCTTTTGTAGTTCCTTGTGGTCTTGGGCAGAGCAGGAGCCATACCAAGCTGTGATACAACCAGAAAGAATACTTTCTATGGTGCATCTGTAAAAGTTGGTGAGAGTCGTAGCGGACATGCCAAATTTCCTTAGTCCTCTGAGGAAGCAGAGGCTTTGGTGGGCTTTCCTAATAGTGTCAGCATGGGAGGACCAGAACAGGTTGTTGGTGATCAGGACACCTAAAAACCTGAAGCTCTCATCTATTACTGCATGATTCCGTTCAGAGACCATTGGTGAATGAGCTCTCCGCTGCAGTGTGCATCACCACAATATTTTCACACACGTCTGGGAACTCATTTGCAAATTCACGCCCGTTGTCTGTCAAGAATTTAGACGGTGCCCCCAATCCTGTTCCAATCCAATAAGTCAGAATTTTGTCCACAATAGTCTTTTTATCTTAAGCTGTAAATCACCGGAGATATGCTAAACCGGGTGGCCATGTCCACGAAATGTAGTAAACAGATGCCTTTGTCCCAAATCTTCAAATCCATCGTCACTACATCGTTGAAATCCCGGACTAATGGTAGACTCACGACTGGATGTAGAGGTGTCCTTCTATATTTTGCATAAATCTCACATTGAGCTGATATTTGCTCTATGAGATCATTATAGCCTTTATCCACCCTTATTGATAAATACATGTATGTGAAAGCCAAGTGAGTATTGGATTGGTTGTTGATTGAATAAGCTACCACCACTCTTGGAGTATTGCTGACTACCATCTGATACTTATCCACCTGTGTGATAGAAGGTTATCCAAGGATGTGCAGGTTAGGTTGATTGGCCATGCAAAATTACCATTTAATGTCAGGGGATCCAGCAGGGTAAATACCTGAGGTTACGGGGATAGGGTCTGGGTGGGGTTGTTGTTGGTGCAGACTCGATGGGCTGAATGGTCTCCTTCACTGTAGGGATTCTATGATTCTAGTCACCATCCAATCCTGTGTTTAATTAGGCTATTGAGTTGGACAATCAGCCATGATCGTGATAAATGGCGGAGCAAGCTCAAAGGGCCAAACGGCCTCCGCCTGCTCCTATCTCACCTTCTATCCAAGCATAACTGCATCCTGCAGCAGTGCTCCCAGTCTCCCTGCTGCTTCTGGAGTTTCAAAATAATCGTTTTGTCCATCAAGCTGTTGTCTGGTGCATCATGAATCCTTTGGTTAGACATTTTTGGTTTACGTAAGGGAAGGCAATAATGGCCTGACCTCAAAAAACATAGATCAACACATCCTCCAAATACCACAGCGCTGTTGTGCTTCAAATCTATAGTCATCTGGGCTTTTTTCATGGCAGACCTGCTTAATAACAAAGGCATGTCACTTGAAACAACATCTGTACTAATGAACAAGCTGATTCGTACAGGGGAGTACCACCCTTTTGGAAGGAGTATTATCATCTCCACATCGAAAACAGGTGGAACTGTCACATTCTTTAACTTTCTTTTGCTCTTTATGATCAAGGGACCCTAAATAGTGATTTAGCCAATCTTTGCCACACACAGTTGATGTACATCCACTATCCAAAACCGCACAGTTGAAAGTCTATCATCAGCACACTCATTATTGGGCTCAATGTTTCTGTGACCAGAACAATGCCTTCATGGTCCTTATCTTCATCACTGTCAGTTTCTGTTTCGTGTGTGACTTCAAGGACACAATTTCTTCTCCACTATGTAGTGATAATGGGGAATCACATTGAAAACAGCGATTCACCACTCCTTTACCATTTCTTCGATTTAAACATCTTTTATCACCCTCCCATGTGCGTCTTCTTTCTCCATGATCAAACCGGTGATACCTGGTTTCAGTATCAGTTATATCAGTGTCACTGTCTCTGTTTGGGGGCCTTTCTACACCATTCGGTCGAGCGTGCAGGTGAGCTACCATTGACTCCTCTACTCTGGGGCGCTATGGCGTTCCGATCTGAATTGAGAAAAGTGGCAGGGAACGATTGTTTCCCGAGAATCTTTTTTAAAGATGTTACCATTTGATCAAAGAGGGGCTCTGTTCCCTTAAATTGTGCTCCAGTCAAGACTATCCATCCGAGATAGACATGCGCAGTCCAACAACTTAAAGGCCAATACCACACCTGGAACCTCCAAACTAAATTTCATTAGCCTGTTACAACCCTTACCAAAATCCATGATAGATTCCTTCGTGGACTGATTTTCATGTCTTCTAATCCTCTCAAAAATCACCCACCCTTCATGATTCTCCATAAACTCATCTTTTTGATAAAGCTTATCTAGATATTGCAACAGAAACTGTAACCCTTCTTTATCCAGGGCATCTATGAAATAGAAATAGAGGTTTACAGCATGGAATCAGGCCCTTTGGCCCAACTTGTCCATGCTGCCCAGTTGTTACCATTAAGCTAGTCCCAATTGCCCACATTTGCCCCATATCCCTCTATACCCATCTTACCCATGTAAGTGTCTAAATGCTTTTTAAAAGACAAAATTGTACCCGCCTCTACTACTACCTCTGGCAGCTCGTTCCAGACACTCACCACCCTCTTGAGTGCATTGACCTATGAAGGTGGCAGGACACATTGAGAGAGAGGGAGAAGTTAGAAAAGCGTGTGGGATCTGGGCTTTCAAAACACAAGGACATGGAGTACAAAAAAGTTATGCTGAACCTTTATAAAGCAGTGGTTAGTGTTACAATCGCGGCTGATGTTACTACCGGACAAGTCAGATCCCAGGGTGGAACCCGGCTTGATAGATCCAGGGGGTGATTTTCCCCCAAAAAACGAAGCTCCCAACTTCCCAACTTTATTGGGGCGAGCTTAGTTGGTTGAATTTCCAGCACTCTGTGCATCACAGAGTCCGCCGGGGGATTCACACCGAGAGTGGGTTGGGGGGTGGGGGGGTGGTGAAGAGCGGTTAATCCCACCCGAGAGGCCAGCATCGGTGCACTGAGTGGGCCACTGTGCATGTGCCAGTCTCCCAATGGACTGGCCCTCCCACCGCCAGCCTCCTGATGGCTTCCCCAAACTCCCACCACCCCCCCACCCCAATTGCTGGCTCAGACACCCCCCCCTCCATGATGCCTTCCACAAACACTCTCCCGATCGCTGGCCCCGACACCCCCCCAACCCCCGATGGCCAGCTCGATCCTCCTGAACCTGAACCTCCTGCCCCCAACCTCCTGGGGGAGCCTCAATGGCCTCTGCCTCCACCAGCAAGGCCATCACACCTGGTCCCTGGTGCTGGGGACCAGCGTTAATCCCCGCTGGTGAGAACCCTCCCTGCCAGGGTGGGAAGCATTAGCAAGTCCGGACGCTAATGACATTCAAATGTCAATTTAAATATGGTAATCAGCCTGGCACTGTTTCCCGGAACGAGGCTGATTACGCCATTAAAAAATGGCCTGGGAAAGTCACGACCGGCAGCCTGCGGCGCTACTCGAGCAGTGCAGCGAGCCAGGAAAATTGCTCCCACTAACTTTTATTTTTGTTTCGAAACGTGGAGAGCAGCTACTGAACAGAGTCACAGGAGTCCGATGCCAGAAGGATAAGACATCAAACAAAAGTATATTATTCCTTCACTCCAACTTACCTTTAGGGATATATTCGTAATGATAACACAAGTTACAAAACCAATTTATTCTCTAATGTACACAATAAGTACACAGTTCCAGTAAACCAATAGGTGACCTGTAGTCAAACACACCACACTAAAACCATGTGACAGATTCTACCCAGGCAACTTCTACCAATTGCTCCTTAATTTCCTCAAGACACTTGTCACACTGTGAGTCAACTTGTCTCACGGGAACTCTGACTTTTACATGAAGATTTTCAATCTGTGCTCTCGAAGAACACATCTTGATATCCTTCTCCAAACAATGCTTTCTCTCAAATGTCTTCACAAGGGATCCATCTCCAGAATTTCAACCTCTTCTACCCATGTTTCTCTGCCCTGGAGCGACATGGTGCATTCAAGCTCCATTCTCTGCACAGTCTCCCAGATACCCAGCCATGCTAACAGAATGGCACTACTTCACAGCTCTGTGGTCACCATCTTTACACCTCCTTGGGTCTCTGCCTTCTCACAAGCTCACATTATCCTGGTTCTGTACTCTGCCACTGGCACCAGTCTGACTACCTGCCGCCAGCACTGCTGTCCAGCTCCGATTCCCGCTGCCTGCCATCAGCACTGCTGTCCAGCTCCGATTCCCGCTGCCTGCCATCAGCACTGCTGTCCAGCTCTGATTCCCGCTGCCTGCTGCCAGCACTGCTGTCCAGCTCCGATTCCCGCTGCCTGCTGCCAGCACTGCTGTCCAGCTCCGATTCCCGCTGCCTGCCGCCAGCACTGCTGTCCAGCTCCGATTCCCGCTGCCTGCCATCAGCACTGCTGTCCAGCTCCGATTCCCGCTGCCTGCCATCAGCACTGCTGTCCAGCTCCGATTCCCGCTGCCTGCCGCCAGCACTGCTGTCCAGCTCCGATTCCCGCTGCCTGCCGCCAGCACTGCTGTCCAGCTCCGATTCCCGCTGCCTGCCATCAGCACTGCTGTCCAGCTCCGATTCCCGCTGCCTGCCATCAACACTGCTGTCCAGCTCCGATTCCCGCTGCCTGCCGCCAGCACTGCTGTCCAGCTTCCAGTCCTGCTGCCTGCCGCCAGCACTGCTGTCCAGCTTCCAGTCCTGCTGCCTGCCATCAGCACTGCTGTCCAGCTCCGATTCCCGCTGCCTGCCATCAGCACTGCTGTCCAGCTCCGATTCCCGCTGCCTGCCGCCAGCACTGCTGTCCAGCTCCGATTCCCGCTGCCTGCCGCCAGCACTGCTGTCCAGCTCCGATTCCCGCTGCCTGCCATCAGCACTGCTGTCCAGCTCCGATTCCCGCTGCCTACCATCAGCACTGCTGTCCAGCTCCGATTCCCGCTGCCTGCCGCCAGCACTGCTGTCCAGCTCCGATTCCCGCTGCCTGCCGCCAGCACTGCTGTCCAGCTTCCAGTCCTGCTGCCAGAAGAATTCAGTGCTTCACTCCTTAGGGGAGATAAAACTTGGCTTTGCACCCTATTGAACACTCCCTCCTGCCTCTTTCCTCGCTCCTTCAGCCAGCATTCATTCTGTTCCTAACATCATTGCTACATTTCATTTTCACAGAGTTTCCTTAATGTGATGGAATATTCTCCAATTGCCTGGGTGAGTGCGGCTCCAACAACACTCTAGAAACAACACCATCCAGGACAAAGCAGCCCCGCTTGATCGGCGCGCAAATGACCATCTTCAACACTCACTTCCTCCACCACTGTCACACAATGGTATAAGTGTGAACCGTGCACCAAATGCACTGCAGCAACTCACCTTCCAAATCCACAACTGCTCCCATTGAGGACCAGAGCAGCAGATATGTGGGAACACCATCACCTGGAGAATCTGCTCCAAGTCACTCACCATCCTGACTGGGAAATATATTGCAATCAAAATCCTGGAACTCCCTCCCTAACTGCACTGTGGGTGTACCTACACCAGGTGGACTGCAGCGGTTTATGATGGCAGCTCACCCTCACCTTCTCAAGGACAATTAGGGATGGACAACAAAGGCTGGTCTCGGCCCACATTCCAAAAACACACAACAGTTGGATGAGAAGTTTGATTGGGTTCGTACTAGCGATGGATTTAGATTAAATGGGGCCTTTTGGCCCATTTGATCCTCACCTTCCAGAAAACCAACCATTACCGATTCCCCTTTAAAGGTTTCAACATTCACTTGAACATGTTGACATGTCCTCTACCAAATGACAGCACATCTGACAATGCAGCACTCCCTCAGTACACCAGCGCCTGGGTTATGTGCTCAAGGTCTGGTGTGGGCCTCAAACTCACAACTTGGTGACCACAAGGGGAGATGGTGGAGGTGTGGTAATGTCACTGAACTAATAATCCAGAGTGAAAGGCTAATATTTTGCGGGGGCGGGGGGGAGGTCACGGGTTCATATACCATCCTGGCAGTTAGTGGAATTTAAATTTAATGAATAAATCTACAATTGAAGGCGAGTCTCAGTAAGTGACCATGAAACCCTCACCGATTGTTGCAAAGACCCATCTGGTTCACGAATGCCCAGTAGGGAAGGAAATCTGCCATCCTTACCCGGTCTGGCCTACAGGTGACTCCACACCCACAGCAACTTGGTTGACTCTTAAATGCCCTCTGAAATGGCCAATGTGCCACTTTGATCGGTTAGGGACAGCCTTGCCAGCAGCAACCACATCCTATGAAATAATTTTTAAATACCTTCACAGGAAGCTCTCACCCCGCCCCCTCCCCATTTCATCCCCAATAACACGGAGCAACAGAAAGAAATCAAAGGCGTACCATTGAAGCCAGGATAGGGAGGAAGAGTGTGGCTGTAGCTACGTTGCTGGTGCACTCTGTGAAGACTGCGATCACCAGACACAAGGTAACAACAATGGCCCAGTGTGGGATGTTCTGCAGGGGGAGTAACTGATAACCCAGCCATCGGGATAGACCGGACACCTGGAAAGGAAAGGGGGGAGATTTGATTTCTGACAGTGTTTTTGTTCATGTCCAGTCCGTAAGTGTGTTCCTGAGCTTCTGCTTACTTGTCAATCCAATTCCTCAGTCCATTTCCAAACTTATGGTCCAAAGCCTTTGCTCTATATTGACCATGTAGTATAGCAGGGAACATATACAGCCCCCCACCCAGACATGTCAGAGATTGCAGCTTTCATCACAACTCCATCATATGAGGAATGGTTGAGGACTCTGGGTCTGTACCCGTTGGAGTTTAGAAGGATGAGGAGGGATCTTATTGAAACTTACAGGATACTGCGAGGCCTGGACAGAGTGGACGTGGAGAGGATGTTTCCACTAGTAGGAAAAACTAGAACAAGAGAGCACTACCTCAGGCTGAAGGGACGATCCTTTAAAACAGAGATGAGGAGGAATTTCTTCAGCCAGAGAGTGGTGAATCTGTGGAACTCTTTGCCGCAGAAGGCGGTGGAGGCCGGGTCATTGAGTGTCTTTAAGACAGAGATAGATAGGTTCTTGATTAATAAGGGGATCAGGGGTTATGGGGAAAAGGCAGGAGAATGGGGATGAGAAAAATATCAGCCATGATTGAATGATGGAGCAGACTCGATGGACCGAGTGGCCTAATTCTGCTCCTATGTCTTATGGTCTAATTTGTACTTTCTTGAGTTCAGGTGATTGAGGGATTATTTGAAGTGGTTTCAAATCAAAGAGAATTAACAGATTAAGAGAAACTATTTCATCTGGTTGTGGGGTGAGGGGGTGGTGGGGATTCCAGAACAAAGGCGGGAGGTGGGGGGAGGCGGGGGAGCAGAGCCTTGAAATGAGAGCCAGGCCGTTCAGGGGTAATGTCAGGAAGCAATTCCTCACACAAAAGGGACTGGGAATTTGGAATGCTCTTGAAATTGGGAGGAAATCAATTGGAATTTCTAAGACTGAGATGGAATGGATGATTGTTGGGTACGTGTATGGGGTGAACACATGAAGGTGAGGGACAGATCAGACCACTGAATAGCAGCATGGGCTCCAGAGGCTGAATGGCCTCCTCCTGTTCCCAGTGGTCCGAGATGTTCTTGCTGTGCCCACAATGCCAACTTTAAAGGAAAATGGCAGACCAGCCCAGCCAGAGGTCATCAGTTCCCACGACATGGATGTGACAGAACCATTTCACACAGAGAGTTGTTGTGATCTGGAAGGTGCTGCCTGAAAGGATGGAAGGAGAAGATTCAATAGGAACTTTCACAATGGAATTGGATAAATCCTGGAAAAGGAAACACTTCCAGGATTCTGAGGAGAGAGCAGGCAGGGATGGAAATAATTGGATGTCTCATTCGCAGAGAGAGCCAGCACACACACACACACACACAGACACACACACACTCTCTCACTCACTCACACACTGGCTCTCCGACTGTATTGTGTGTTTCTACTCTGAGATGTTTCACTTTTATCTGTCAGGGTGGAGTGCCAAAATGACCCAGATCAGCTTGGATTGAACTGGTCATGAACGTGGTGAGTTCAGTCCCAATATTGGCTTCCCTCGGTTCACTCCAGGCTTTCTAGATTCCTGGCAGCCGGTGCTTACCTCACAGCCCTTCGCCAGAGCAAAGCCTCCTCCCAGCAACAACACCACGCTCCAGGGCAGCTTACGTTGGACGGTCGTCCAGTTCAGGAGTTTCTTTATGGGCCGGTTTCCCACTGGCATTTCAGAAAGAAAGAATCTCATTATCATTCATCTCCAATACAATCATTCCTACACAGCAATTGGCTGAAATGCCTTTGACACCGGATTGCTAAGTTAGCAACAAAGATGCTGACAGTCAGGTCAAAGGGCGATGGATGGAGCACTGGGACAGACAGAGTCTTTTCACCTCAACCCATGTGGGTTCAAATGCAGGCCAGGTTACAGGAGGAACATCAACCACTTAGTGTCAGCTGTGAAAATGTGAAGCTGATTTGCGCAGTTTCAATCCACCCCGAAAGAGTCAGAGCGTAAAACTGGCTGTAGTTTGTGCAGAATGGCCACACTGTTATCATAGCTGCTGCTGCTCTGAGATTGAGGGAACAAAACAGCAATTTAGATAATGAGTACCAGTGCAAAGTTTTAAAGCTTATTTATTAGTATCACAAGTAGGCTTACATTCATGCAATGAAGTTACTGTGAAAATCCCCCAGTCACCACACTCCGGCACCTGTTCGGGTACACTGAGGGAGAATTTAGCACGGCCAATGCACCTAACCAGCACATCTTTGGACTGTGGGAGGAAACCGGAGCACCCGGAGGAAACCCACGCAGACACGGGGAGAACGTGCAAACTCCACACAAGACAGTGACCCGAGCCGGGAGTCAAACCTGTGAGGCAGCAGTGCTATCCACTGTGCTGCCCGCAATGTGACTGGAAGGGATAAAACATACAATCGTTAGAGTGCACCAGCCAGAGATTACACAAAAGAGAATGCTTCTGATCTGAATGTATGTCGTATTCATAACAAAAGGGATTAATTGTTAGTACAGATAGAGAAATACATTTGTCTGGCCTGGCCGGCATGAGAGAGACAAGGTAGGACAGAGCACCCAGGAAGACATAAATGGGGCATGTTTAGGAAAGGAATAATCATAGATGACTTTAATCTACCGTTAGATTGGATTAATTAAACTGGCAAAGGCCTCCAGGAAAAGTTCAGAGGGATAAATCCTTAGAGCAGTATGTATCCAAGCCAATCAGGAAGCATCTATCCTAGACCAGGTATTGTGCAATCAGACAGGATTAATCAATAGTCTCATGGTAAAGGAGCCCCCAGGTGACAGTGATCATAACGAGCATGTTCAGTTTTAAAGTGAGAAATGTGGATCCGTGACTAGTGTTTTAAACCTAAATAAAAGTAATGAGCGTATGAAGGCTGAGCTGGCTATGGCACAGTGCAAAACTAGATTAAAAGGCAGGGCTGTAAAGTTGCAGTCAGACATTTAAGAAGATATTTAATAACTCCCAACAAAGATTTATCCCAGTGAGAAACAAAGGCTGTTTGAGAAAGATGCATCATCCGTGGTTGAATCAGACAGTTATGGATACTATTAAATTGCAAGGAACACTGTACAAATCTGCGGAGATTAATGCTCGGTCGGAGGATTGGACAGATTTTAAGAAACAGTAAAGAATAACTAAACAAAATAGAGGCAGAAAGAGTTCGAGAGAAATCTAGCTAGTAATATAAAAATAGATGAGAGTTTCTACTAGTATTTGAATAATAAAAGAGTAACTAAAGCCAATGTTAGTCATCTAGAGAGAGTCTGGGGAATTTATAATGAAACCAAGGAAATGGCAGTGATATTGAATAGGTATTTCTGCATCTATCTTCACTACAGAAGACTTCAAAAACTCCCAAAGATACCCGAAAATCCAGAGGTGAAAGGGAGGGAGGAACTTAAAAACAATCCCCATCACCAGGGAAAAGGTGCTGGGAAAACTATTGGATCACAGGCAGACAAGTCCCCAGGACCAGATGGCTGTATTTTAGAGTCTTAAAAAGAAATGGCTGCAGAGATAATAGATGTATTGGTTATAATCTTCAAAAATTCATTAGAATCTGCATGGTCCCGGGGAGTTGAAAAATAGCAAATGTAAAATCTTTATTTAAGAAAGCAGAAAACTATAGGTTAGTTAGCTTAATGTCTGCCAAAGGGCAATTGCGAGAATCCTTTATTAAACAGGTTCTAACAGAATACTTGGAAAATCAGTCAAAGCTATTATGGCTTTTGTATTTAACTAATCTCTGTCTGTGTGAGTTTGTACATTCTCCCCGTGTCTGCGTGGGTTTCCTCCGGGTGCTCCGGTTTCCTCCCACAGTCCAAAAGACGTGCTGATTAGATGCACTTACCCAAACAGGCGCCAGAGTGTGGTGACTAGGGGAATTTCACAGTAACCTCATTGCAGTGTAAGCCTTACTTGTGACTAATAAATAAACTTTTCTTCTTAATTTATTGGAATTTTTTTGATTCAGTCGCATTCAAGGTGGATAAAGGGGAACAGGTAGATGTAGTGTATTTGGACTTCCGAAAGGCATTTGATAGGACGCCACATTAAAGGTTATTACACAAGATGGAACCACATGATGCCTTCTTCTTCTTGGGCAGTCCCTCGGGGTTGAAGATGACTTGTTGTTACACTAAGAATGAGTTCTCAGGGACTGAAGAGTCTATAATGCGTGACCTACAGTCTCTGTCACAGGTGTAGGTGCTTGGAGGAGGGTGGGTGTGTGCCCAGGCTGGCACACGCTCCTTTCCGCAGTAGATGCCCAGGTTGCCACATGCTCCTTTCTGCTGTGGGTGCCCAGGCTGCCACATGCTCCTTTCCGCTGTGGGTGCCCAGGCTGGCACACGCTCCTTTCCGCTGTGCATGTTTGGCTTCAGCTTGCCTTCAAGTGATGAAACTCAAAGTGTTCAGCTCCTTCACGGAGTTTCCCCTCCCCCCGCTCTTCGGGTGGTCTTGGGCCAGGGATTCCCAGGTGTTGGTAGGGATGTTGCACTTTTTCAAGGAGGCTTTGAGGGTGTCTGTGTGGGGTTTCCTCTGCCCTCCCAGGGTTTGCTTGCCATGTCAAAGCTCCAGAGTCTTGTGTCCGGCATGTGGATGATGTGGCCCACTCAGTGGAGCTGATCGAGCGTGGTCATTGCTTCAATGCTGGGGATGTTGGCCTGAGTGAGAACATTGACCTATCACACCTGTGGGGGTGGCACGGTGGCACAGTGGGTTAGCACTGCTGCCTCACAGCGCCAGGGACCCGGGTTCAATTCCCAGCTTTGGGTCATTGTCTGTGTGGAGTCTGCACGTTCTCCCCGTGTCTGCATGGGTTTCCTCCGGGTGCTCCGGTTTCCTCCCACAACCCGAAAGACGTGCTGGTTAGGGTGCATTGACCCAAATAAGCACTGGACTGTGGTGACTAGGGGAATTTCACAGTAACTTCATTGCAGTGTTAATGTAAGCCTTACTTGTGACTAATAAATAAACTTTAAACTTTATCCTGCCAATGGACTTGCAGGAACATGTGGTGGCAGCATTGATGGTGCTTCTCCAGGGTTTAGTGGTGTGCGCTGTACATAGTGCATGTCTCTGAGTCATATAGGAGGTTGCGTATTGGTACTGCTCTGTCGACCGTGAGCTTGGTGCCAGGTCTGAGACCCTGCTCTTCAAACAGTCTCTTCCTCGGGCAACGATGCCTGTGCTGGCACACTGAAGGCACTGTTGAACCTCATCATCATCGTCTGCCATTGTGGACAGTAGGTTCCCAAGGTCTGGTCCAAGGACTCATGATGGATTTTGATAACTGGAGGAGTGGCACTGCTGTGTGGTGGGGGCAGGTGGCTAGAGGACTTCACTCTTACAGATGTTTAGTGGAAGGCCCATGCTGTTGCACGCCTTGATGAAGGTGTTGATGATGACTTGGAGCTTGGCCTCCCGAGTGTGCAAAGATGCAAGCATCGTCTGCATACTGTAGTTCAGTGACAGAGGTTGGGGCGGCCTGGGGATCTGGCCTGTAGGCAGCGGAGGTTGAACGGACTCCCATTTGTTCTGTAGTTTAGCTCCACTCCAGTAGAGAGCTTGCTGAGGGTGAGGTGTGGCATTACAGCAAGGAAGATCAAGAAGAGTGTCAGTGCGATGACACAGCCTTGCTTGACCCCAGTCCAAACATGAATTGGGCCTTTGGTGGAGCTGTTAATCAGGATCACGGTCTGCATGTCATTGTGAAGCAGGGGGAGGATGGTGACAAACTTTTAGTGGCAGCCGAATCGAAGGACGCTCCATAATCCCTTGCAGCTGACAGTGTCGAAGGCCTTTGAGAGTTCAAAGAAGGCCATGTACAATGGTTGGTGCTATTCCAGAATTCCTCCTATAGTCGCCATGTGACAAAGATCATGCCCCCATTGCTGCTCTCTCTCTGTGAATGTCCCCATTGATAGAATGGTTGATGAGGGAAGGGCCGTGGATGTCGTCTATATGGACTTTAGTAAAGCGTTTGACAAAGTCCCTCATGGTAGGCTGGTGAAAAAGGTTGGATCTCAGGGATAAAGGGGGAGGTGGCTAGATGGGTGGAGAACTGGCTTGGTCACAGAAGACAGAGGGTGGTAGTGGAAGGGTCTTTTTCCAGCTGGAGGCCTGTGACTAGTGGTGTTCCGCAGGGCTCTGTATTGGGACCTCTGCTGTTTGTGATTTATATAAACGATCTGGAAGAAGGTGTAACTAGGGTGATCAGTAAGTTTGCGGACGATACAAAATTGGCAGGACTTGCAGATAGTGAGGAGCATTGTCAGAGGCTACAGAAGGATATAGATAGGCTGGAAATTTGGGCAAAGAAATGGCAGATGGAGTTCAATCCTGATGAATGCGAAGTGATGCATTTTGGTAGAAATAATGTAGGGAGGAGCTATACGATAAATGGCAGAACCATAAAGGGTGTAGAAACGCAGAGGGACCTGGGTGTGCAAGTCCACAGATCCTTGAAGGTGACGTCACAGGTGGAGAAGGTGGTGAAGAAGGCATATGGCATGCTTGCCTTTATAGGACGGGGCATGGAGTATAAAAGTTGGAGTCTGATGTTGCAGATGTATAGAACGTTGATTCGGCCGCATTTGGAATACTGCGTCCAGTTCTGGTCGCCACACTACCAGAAGGACGTGGAGGCTTTGGAGAGAGTGCAGAGAAGGTTTACCAGGATGTTGCCTGGTATGGAGGGGCTTAGTTATGAGGAGAGATTGGGTAAACTGGGGTTGTTCTCCCTGGAAAGATGGAGGATGAGGGGAGACTTAATAGAGGTGTATAAAATTATGAAAGGCATAGATAGGGTGAACGGTGGGAAGCTTTTCCCCAGGTCGGTGGTGACGTTCACGAGGGGTCATAGGTTCAAGGTGAAGGGGGGGAGGTTTAACACAGATATCAGAAGGACATATTTTACACAGAGGGTGGTGGGGGCCTGGAATGCGCTGCCAGGCAAGGTGGTGGAGGCGGACACACTGGGAACGTTTAAGACTTATCTAGATAGCCATATGAACGGAGTGGGAATGGAGGGATACAAAAGAATGGTCTAGTTTGGACCAGGGAGCGGCACAGGCTTGGAGGGCCGAAGGGCCTGTTTCTGTGCTGTATTGTTCTTTGTTTGCTCCTCTCTCTCTGTGAATGTCCCCATTGCTCCTCTCTCGCTGTGAATGTCCCCATTGCTCCTCTCTCACTGTGAATGTCCCCATTGCTCCTCTCTCACTGTGAATGACCCCATTGCTCCTCTCTCTCTCTGTGAATCTCCCCATTGCTCCTCTCTCTCTGTGAATGTCCCCATTGCTCCTCTCTCTCTCTGTGAATGTCCCCATTGCTCCTCTCTCTCTCTCTGTGAATCTCCCCATTGCTCCTCTCTCACTGTGAATGTCCCCATTGCTCCTCTCTCTCTCACTGTGAATGTTCCCATTGCTCCTCTCTCACTGTGAATCTCCCCATTGCTCCTCTCTCACTGTGAATGTCCCCATTGCTCCTCTCTCACTGTGAATGTCCCCATTGCTCCTCTCTCACTGTGAATGTTCCCATTGCTCCTCTCTCACTGTGAATGTTCCCATTGCTCCTCTCTCACTGTGAATGTTCCCATTGCCCCTCTCTCTCTGTGAATGTCCCCATTGCTCCTCTCTCACTGTGAATGTCCCCATTGCTCCTCTCTCACTGTGAATGTCTGCATTGCTCCTCTCTCACTGTGAATGTCCCCATTGCTCCTCTCTCTCTCACTGTGAATGTTCCCATTGCTCCTCTCTCACTGTGAATGTTCCCATTGCCCCTCTCTCACTGTGAATGTCCCCATTGCTCCTCTCTCACTGTGAATGTCCCCATTGCTCCTCTCTCACTGTGAATGTCCCCATTGCTCCTCTCTCACTGTGAATGTCCCCATTGCTCCTCTCTCTCTCACTGTGAATGTTCCCATTGCTCCTCTCTCACTGTGAATGTTCCCATTGCTCCTCTCTCACTGTGAATGTCCCCATTGCTCCTCTCTCACTGTGAATGTCCCCATTGCTCCTCTCTCTCTGTGAATGTCCCCATTGCTCCTCTCTCTCTCACTGTGAATGTTCCCATTGCTCCTCTCTCACTGTGAATGTCCCCATTGCTCCTCTCTCTCTGTGAATGTCCCCATTGCTCCTCTCTCTCTCTCTGTGAATGTCCCCATTGCCCCTCTCTCACTGTGAATGTCCCCATTGCTCCTCTCTCACTGTGAATGTCCCCATTGCTCCTCTCTCACTGTGAATGTCCCCATTGCTCCTCTCTCACTGTGAATGTCCCCATTGCTCCTCTCTCACTGTGAATGTCCCCATTGCTCCTCTCTCACTGTGAATGTCCCCATTGCTCCTCTCTCTCTGTGAATATCCCCATTGCTCCTCTCTCTCTGTGAATGTCCCCATTGCTCCTCTCTCACTGTGAATGTCCCCATTGCTCCTCTCTCACTGTGAATCTCCCCATTGCTCCTCTCTCTCTCTCTGTGAATGTCCCCATTGCTCCTCTCTCTCTCTCTGTGAATGTCCCCATTGCTCCTCTCTCACTGTGAATGTCCCCATTGCTCCTCTCTCTCTCTGTGAATGTCCCCATTGCTCCTCTCTCTCTCTCTGTGAATATCCCCATTGCTCCTCTCTCACTGTGAATCTCCCCATTGCTCCTCTCTCTCTCTCTCTGTGAATGTCCCCATTGCTCCTCTCTCACTGTGAATGGCCCCATTGCTCCTCTCTCTCTGTGAATCTCCCCATTGCTCCTCTCTCACTGTGAATCTCCCCATTGCTCCTCTCTCACTGTGAATCTCCCCATTGCTCCTCTCTCTCTCTCACTGTGAATGTCCCCATTGCTCCTCTCTCACTGTGAATGGCCCCATTGCTCCTCTCTCACTGTGAATGTCCCCATTGCTCCTCTCTCACTGTGAATCTCCCCATTGCTCCTCTCTCACTGTGAATCTCCCCATTGCTCCTCTCTCTCTCTCACTGTGAATGTCCCCATTGCTCCTCTCTCACTGTGAATGGCCCCATTGCTCCTCTCTCACTGTGAATGGCCCCATTGCTCCTCTCTCACTGTGAATGTCCCCATTACTCCTCTCTCACTGTGAATGGCCTCATTGCTCCTCTCTCATTGTGAATCTCCCCATTGCTCCTCTCTCACTGTGAATGGCCCCATTGCTCCTCTCTCACTGTGAATGGCCCCATTTCTCCTCTCTCTCTGTGAATGTCACCATTGCTCCTCTCTCTCTGTGAATGTCCCCATTGCTCCTCTCTCACTGTGAATGTCCCCATTGCTCTTCTCTCTCTCTCTGTGAATGTCCCCATTGCTCCTCTCTCACTGTGAATGTCCCCATTGCTCTTCTCTCTCTCTCTGTGAATGTCCCCATTGCTCCTCTCTCTCTGATAATGGGTCTATTTGGGTCGGTAATCTGTAACTAGTAGGATGCCACAGGACCAGTGCTGGGTTCTCAACCTTTCACAACCTATATCAGTGATTTGGATAAAGGGAGTGAATATATTGCTGCTAAATTTACTGATGAAACCAAGATGGGAAGTTGCCAAGAAGAAGTAGAGGATCTGCAAAGTAACACGGACAAGTTAAGAGATTGGACATAAATTTGGCAGGTGGAGTATTTTGTGGGTAAATGCAAACTGTTTCACTTTGGCATGACAAATACAAAAACAGCGTACTGTTTAAATGGAGAAAGATTGCAGAACTTGATGGTACAGAGAATCTGGGTGTCCTGAATCACACTAAGTTAATATGCAGCAAGGTGCAAGCAATACAAATGGAATCTTGTCATTTATTGCAAGAGGAATGGAATCAAAAATAGGGAGTGTTTGATGGGGGAACAGTGTAGAGGGAGCTTTACTCTGTATCTAACCCCGTGCTGTACCTGTCCTGGGAGTGTTTGATGGGGGAACAGTGTAGAGGGAGCTTTACTCTGTATCTAACCACGTGCTGTACCTGTCCTGGGAGTGTTTGATGGGGACAGTCTAGAGGAAGCATTAGTCTGTATCTAACCCCGTGCTGTTCCTGTCCTGGGAGTGTTTGATGGGGACAATGTAGAGGGAGCTTTACTCTGTATCTAACCCCGTGCTGTACCTGTCCTGGGAGTGTTTGATGGGGACAGTGTAGAGGGAGCTTTACTCTGTATCTAACCCCGTGCTGTACCTGTCCTGGGAGTGTTTGATGGGGACAGTGTAGAGGCAGCTTTACTCTGTATCTAACCCCGTGCTGTACCTGTCCTGGGAGTGTTTGACGGGGACAGTGTAGAGGGAGCTTTACTCTGTATCTAACCCCGTGCTGTACCTGTCCTGGGAGTGTTTGATGGGGGCAGTGTAGAGGGAGCTTTACTCTGTATCTAACCCCGTGCTGTACCTGTCCTGGGAGTGTTTGACGGGGACAGTGTAGAGGGAGCTTTACTCTGTATCTAACCCCGTGCTGTACCTGTCCTGGGAGTGTTTGATGGGGACAGTGTAGAGGGAGCTTTACTCTGTATCTAACCCCGTGCTGTACCTGTCCTGGGAGTGTTTGATGGGGACAGTGTAGAGGGAGCTTTACTCTGTATCTAACCCATGCTGTACCTGTCCTGGGAGTGTTTGATGGGGACAGTGTAGAGGGAGCTTTACTCTGTATCTAACCCCGTGCTGTACCTGTCCTGGGCACATACCTGACTTGCCCTCAGTCGAGACCTGAGTTTGTTTCCAGGGTGTAAAGTTTGGCTTCTGTGATGGAATGATGAACATGAGGAAAGCGATGAACATGACCACAGTGGCATCAGAGATATATCTGAAATATACAAGAATTGATTGATGTCAAGTTTGTGGAAGCTGACAGGTTTAATACTTGTGGATGAGAAATGGAACTCGACTGAGTCATTGGGTGGAATCTTACAATCTCTTTTTGCCCGTTTTGCAGCGGGAAAACGTCATAAAATCAGGCTTAAAGCGGCTAAGCGCGAATGGCACTCGTTTTCGCGCCCGTTGCAAGTTAAGGACACACGGTTTTCCGGCACGGTCAGTCTCTCGCTGGAAACGGGCGGTGGTGCCCCTTGGACAATACCACCATGGCACCCTGACAATGCCCTCCGGGTCCCGTAGGCGCAGTACTTGGGGCAGGGCCAATGGGGGTGCAGGCCAGGCGGCGGGGCCAATGGGGTGGGCCAGCCAATGGGGGAGGGGGGCCTGCTGCCAACCTGCCTGTGATTGGTGGGGGAGGGAGGGGGGGCCGCGATTGGTCTAGGTGGCGGCCCCCTGGGCTGCGGGCCCCCGTGATTGTCGGGAGGGTGAAGCTAGTTGATGCTGCCTGCAGTAGCAGGGGCCTGACACTCTCCCTCTGTATGTCAGACCCCTGCAGATGCTAATGCGCATGTGCAGCATCAGAGGTCTGCACATGCGCAATACCTCCCTCTACAGGCTGGCTGGCGAATCCCACCCACAGCCTCTGACTAGAAACTGACTAGTCCATCTTTACAGAGACAGAGTGCAAAGGATTGGGCGTGAAAACCCGACCAAAAATAGATCTGGAACTCTCCCATTTTCAGACTAGCTGGACACTTAGAAAAAATCACATAAAATTCTGCCCTCTGAGTCTAATGAGGAGCAGGAAGGCGTTATGACAATGTTTGACCTTCTGATTGTGATCAGTACCTCTGACTAAAATGTTGATTTTGGGGGAAGGATGCAAATGAGTTTGCCCCAGTGTGGGAAGTTTGTCCAAGTGTCACTGAGCAACCATTCCGTTCCCACGTTATGTCGCATCAGATTTTGCACTCTGAATGTAAATAGTCAAAACTTCAAAAAGCACAGAAACATCAAGCATTTGCTTCTAAACAGGCATGTGGGTCAGATCCTGGAGTGCGGCCAATGCCTTGTTGGCACAGTTCGTAGAGTAAGTTGGCCTCAAGAGGAGAGACAGACAGAAAAGGAAACCAGTTCCAAATGTATTCAACATTCAGATTTGGGACTTTAGATTTGGATTTGTCACTTGGATCTTTATCAGACCAAGTTACTCTCAGCCCCTGTCACTTCTTGTTTCAGCCCGGCTTTCATACTTTCTCTGGGTTCCTGCTTGCTGGAGGCCACTTGGTAATCAGCCCCTCAGGCAGGAGCCTGTCAGTCAGACTCAGCTGTTTGCAGGCTGTGGGCACAAAGCCAGGTTCAGGAGCAGGCCAGCACATTGTGGAATGAGGCACCTCGTCCAGTCTATATGTCATTCTCGCTCAATAGGGATTTCTGCTGTTTTCCCTGGAATCCCTCCCAGTGGCTCCGGGGGTAAGCTGGCCTGAGGACCAGCTTCACTCTGACCACACGACTGAAGGTGGACAAGTCCCCGGGTCCGGATGGAATGCATCCCAGGGTATTGAAAGAAATGTCAGAGGTAATAGTGGATGCGTTAGTGATTATTTATCAAAACTCGTTGCATTCTGGGGTAGTGCCGGTTGATTGGAAAACGGCTAATGTTACGCCGCTGTTTAAAAAAGGAAGGAGACAAAAGGCGGGTAACTATAGGCCGGTCAGCTTAACGTCTGTAGTAGGGAAAATGCTGGAATCCATTATTAAAGAGGAGATAGCAGGGCATCTGGATAGAAATGGTTCGATCAATCAGACGCAGCATGGATTCATGAGGGGAAAGTCGTGCTTGACGAACATGTTGGATTTTTATGAAGATGTGACGAGGGCGGTTGATGGAGGAGAACCGGTGGATGCGGTGTTTTTGGATTTCCAAAAGGCGTTTGATAAGGTGCCCCATAAAAGGCTGCTGAAGAAGATTAGGGCACACGGAGTTGGGGGTAGTGTGTTAAAGTGGATTGGGGACTGGCTATCCGACAGGAAGCAAAGAGTCGGAATAAATGGGTGTTTTTCCGGTTGGAGGAAGGTAACTAGTGGCGTGCCGCAGGGATCGGTACTTGGGCCGCAACTGTTTACCATTTATATAGATGATTTGGAGGAGGGGACGGAGTGTAGGGTAACGAAGTTTGCAGACGACACAAAGATAAGTGGAAAAGTGAATCGTGTGGAGGACGGAGAAGATCTGCAGAGAGATTTGGACAGGCTGAGTGAGTGGGCGAGGATATGGCAAATGGAGTATAACGTTGAGAAATGCGAGGTTATACACTTTGGAGGAAATAATAACAAATGGGATTACTATCTCAATGGAAACAAATTAAAACATGCTACCGTGCAAAGGGACCTGGGGGTCCTTGTGCATGAGACGCAAAAGCCCAGTCTGCAGGTACAACAGGTGATCAAGAAGGCAAATGGGATGTTGGCCTATATTGCGAGAGGGATAGAATATAAAAGCAGGGATGTCTTGATGCACCTGTACAGGGCATTGGTGAGGCCGCAGCTGGAATACTGTGTGCAGTATTGGTCCCCTTATATGAGGAAGGATATATTGGCATTGGAGGGAGTGCAGAGAAGGTTCACCAGGTTGATACCGGAGATGAGGGGTTTGGATTATGAGGAGAGGCTGAGGAGATTGGGTTTGTACTCGTTGGAGTTTAGAAGGATGAGGGGGGATCGTATGGAGACTTATAAGATAATGCGGGGGCTGGATAGGGTGGAGGCGGAGAGATTCTTTCCACTTAGTAAGGAAGTTAAAACTAGAGGACACAGCCTCAAAATAAAGGGGGGTCGGTTTAAGACAGAGTTGAGGAGGAACTTCTTCTCCCAGAGGGTGGTGAATCTCTGGAATTCTCTGCCCACTGAGGTGGTGGAGGCTACCTCGCTGAATATGTTTAAAGCGCGGATGGATGGATTCCTGAGCGGTAAGGGAATTAAGGGTTATGGGGATCAGGCGGGTAAGTGGTACTGATCCACGTCAGATCAGCCATGATCTTATTGAATGGCGGGGCAGACTCGAGGGGCTAGATGGCCTACTCCTGCTCCTATTTCTTATGTTCTTATGTTCTGTGTGTGAAAAAATTGCCCCTCTGGACACTTTTGTATCTCTCCCCTCTCACCTTAAACTGATGCCTTCAAGTTTTAGACTCCTCTACCTTTGGGAAAAGATGTCATCTATCTGCCTATGTGTGCCCCTCATTATTTTACAGACATCTATAAGATCACCCCTAAGCCTCCTACGCTCTGGGGAAAAAGAATTCCAGTCTATCCAGCCTCTCCTTATAACTGAAACCATCAAGTCCTGGTGGCATCCTAGTAAATATTTTCTGCACTCTTTCAAGTTTCCATATATCCTTTCAATAGGGTGACCAGGACTGTACACAGTATTCCAAGTGTGGCCTTACCAATGTCTTGTATAACTTCAACATGACGTCCCAACCCCTGTATTCAATGTTCTGTAAGAGTTTTAACAACACTGAGAAACTTACTGTGTTTACCCCAGTCCAACGCCGGCATCTCCACTTCAATGTTCTGACCAATGAAACCAAGCATGCCGAATGTCTTCTTCAGCACCCTGTCCACCTGTGACTCCACTTTCAAGGAGCTATGAACATGTACCCCGAGATCTCTTTGTTCTATAACTCTCCCCAACGCCCTGCCATTAACTGAGTAAGTCCTGCCCTGGTTCGATCTACGAAAATGCATCACCTCCCATTTGTCTAAATTAAACTCCATTTGCCATTCATCAGCTCACTGGCCCAATTGATCAAGATCCCGTTGCAATCTTAGATAACCTTCTTCCCTGTCCACTATGCCACCAATCTTGGTGTCATCTGCAAATTTACTAACCATGCCTCCTAAATTCTCATCATAATCATAGAATCATAGAAACCCTACAGTGCAGAAGGAGGCCATTCGGCCCATCGAGTCTGCACCGACCACAATCCCACCCAGGCCCTACCCCCATATCCCTACATATTTACCCGCTAATCCCTCTAACCTACGCATCTCAGGACTCTAAGGGGCAATTTTTAGCACGGCCAATCAACCTAACCCGCACATCTTTGGACTGTGGGAGGAAACCGGAGCACCCGGAGGAAACCCACGCAGACACGAGGAGAATGTGCAAACTCCACACAGACAGTGACCCAAGCCGGGAATCGAACCCAGGTCCCTGGAGCTGTGAAGCAGCAGTGCTAACCACTGTGCTACCATTCATATAAATGACAAATAACAGTGGGCCCAGCACTGATCCCTGAGGCACACCGCTGGTCACAGGCCTCCGCTTTGAAAAACAACCTTCTACAACCACCCTCTGTCTTCTGTCATCAAGCCAATTTTGTATCCAATTGGCTACCTCATCCAGGATCCAGTGATATTTAACCTTATGCAACAACCTACCTTGTCAAAGGCCATGCCAAAGTCCATATAGACAACATCAACTGCACTGCCCTCATCTACCTTCTTGGTTACCCTTTCACAAAACTCAAATTTGTGAGACATGATTTTCCATTCTCAAAGTCCTGCTGACTGTCCCTAATCAGTCCTTGCCTCTCTAAATGCCTGGAGATCCTGTATCTCAGAATATCTTCTAACAACTTCCCCACTACAGATGTTCGGCTCACTGGCCTGTAGTTCCTAGGCTTTTCCCTGCAGCCCTTCTTAAACAAAGGCACAACATTTACCATCCTCCAATCTTCACCTGTGATTATCGATGATTCAAATATCTCTGCTAGGGGACCCGCAATTTCCTCCCTAGCCTCCCACAATGTCATGGGACACACTTCATCCGGTCCCGGAGATTTATTTGTCTTGATGCGCTTAAACTCAATAAACTGAACACCATCCAGGACAAACGAGCCTGCTTGATAGATACCACATTCATCAACTTCAATACTCACCCCCGCCATCACTAATGCACAATAACAACAGTGTGTTTGTTCCCTCTACAACATGCACTGCAACAACTCACCAAGGCACCTTCCAAACCCTCTAGAAGGACAAGGATAGCAGGCACATGAAGACGCCACCATCTGGAACTCACCATCCTGACTTGGAAATATATTGCTGTTCCTTCACTGTCGCTGGGTCAAATTCCTGGAACTCCCTTCCTAACAGCACTGTGGGTGCACCTACACCACATGGACTGCAGCGGTTCAAGAAGACAGTTCATTACCACCTTCTGAAAGGCAATTAGAGATGAGCAATCGATACTGGTCTAGCCAGCGACGCCCACATCCCATGTGTTAAGGATCAGATCGGAAACCCCAAAATATGTTATGGAGCCCAACTAGACACCAACTATTTTTTTTTATTTTGGCATTAGTCAAATTGGCAGGTCAAATGGGATGAAAGGGTACAATATAAAGGGAAAGACTCTTAGTACTGTAAAGGATCAGAAGGACCTAGGGGTCCGGGTCCATAGGACTCTAAAATCGGCCCCGCAGGTGGAGGAGGTGGTTAAGAAGGCGTATGGTGTGCTGGCCTTTATCAATCGAGGGATTGGGTTTAGGAGTCCGGGGATAATGATGCAGCTATATAAGACCCTCGTCAGACCCCACTTGGAGTACTGTGCTCAGTTCTGGTCGCCTCATTACAGGAAGGATGTGGAAAAGATTGAAAGGGTGCAGAGGAGATTTACAAGGATGTTGCCTGGATTGAGTGGCATGCCTTATGAGGATAGGGTGAGGGAGCTCGGTCTTTTCTCCTTGGAGAGACGTAGGATGAGAGGAGACCTAATAGAGGTATATAAGATGTTGAGAGGCATAGATCGGGTGGACTCTCAGAGGCTTTTTCCCAGGGTGGAAATGGCTGCTACGAGAGGACACAGGTTTAAGGTGCTAGGGGGTAGGTACAGGGGAAATGTTAGGGGGAAGTTTTTCACACAGAGGGTGGTGGGCGAGTGGAATTGGCTGCCGTCAGTGGTGGTGGAGGCAAACTCAATAGGGTCTTTTAAGAGACTCCTGGATGAGTACATGGGACTTAATAGGATGGAGGGTTATAGGTAGGCCTAAAAGGTAGGGATATGTTCGGCACAACTTGTGGGGCCGAAGGGCCTGTTTTGTGCTGTAGTTTTTCTATGTTCTATTAGTGTGAGGATAAGGTGTTCCACTCCAGATGTGATTCTATTGACCTGCGAGGAAGCTTTTCTCAAAACAAACTTTATTTAACAAAACTGTTTAAATGTAACAAATGAATTAGCTTAACTTTTACCAATTGAGCTAGTTAAGCATGCCAGAATACTGCTAGCCTATTTCTATTAGTTCCAATTTAAGCAATATTCCTCATAGACTTGAACTCCACTTCAAAATCAGTTCACAAACAACAGGCTTACATGCTGGTACATGGGCTGCTAGTCCTCAAGCCTCCAGAACACCTCTGGAGAGAGATACCTATTTTCTAGCATGTCCCAAACAGCAGCCTCCAGAGAGAAAGAGACAGAGAAAAAAACCCTACTCCTTGCAGACCCAAGCAGAAAACTGCCTGCTTTTCTCTGTAAGCATAGCTCCTCCCATTAGCAGTTGACTCTGCCTCTGTCAATCAATCTAATTAACCCTACTCTGAAACGGCAGGGGACAGCCCAAAATCTGCATTAGCTCAGATTAAAACAAACACCCCATTATCTAGGATCAGTTATTCTTCTACATTCTCAGCATCTGGGCTGCCAAGAGCAGACAAATCGGCACCGTAAACAGAGCTGAATTTTAAACATACCCTCCACAAGAAGCAGAATTTAAATACATTTCTTAAAGGCAAAGTAGTGTCGCACATGAATGAATGAAAAATTCCCCTGGGTGGAATATCTGATACAGGCTGCGTGCTGTACCTCCCTGCCAGTAGAGAAGCAGACATTAGTTAGTGCTTATTACACGGCTTTGGTTACAAACACCAAGTCACATCCAATCTCCTGCACATTCGGGGCAGCACGGTAGCACAGTGGTTAGCACTGCTGCCTCACAGCGCCAGGGACCCGGGTTCAATTCCTGGCTTGGGTCACTGTCTGTGTGGAGTTTGCACATTCTCCCCGTCTCTGCATGGGTTTCCTCCAGGTGCTCTGGTTTCCTCCTATAGTCTAAAGATGTGCGGGTTAGGTGCATTGGCCATGCTAAATTTGCCATTTAGTGCCAGGGGAACTAGTGAGGGTAAATGCATGGGGTTTTGGGGGTAGGCCTGGGTGAGATTGTGGGTGGTGTCGACTCGATGGGCCGAATGGTCTCCTTCTGCACTGTAGGGATTCTATGGATTCTGTGCCTGAGAGTCAGTCTTTGAGCTCAGTCACAATGCTTCCAATTATCACTCAGTCTTTTCCCACAACCTCTCAGCCTGGAATGTGAGACATTTGGCTGATTTGTGATCAGGAATATTCACTGTTCTGTGCTTGTTAAATTAATTGTTATTCTTTACTTGTTCCCTTTTCATTTTCTCCACTCACTTGGTACAAAGTAAAGGATGTGACAGACATTCTCCCTGACCTCAGAGCTGTCACACTGCATTAGATTAAAAAAGGACACCAGGATAGTGGGAGGCCATTCTGCCCATCCAGCCCGTTCTGCCATTCAATGACATCATGACTCACCTGTGACCTTCCTGCCTTTACCCCATGTCATTCGTACCTTTGGCTGAAGAGAAATCTCTCAATCTCAGACTTAAAGTTAACAATTGATCTTCACCAAATTGCTGTCTGTGGAAAGAATTCCAATTTTCTACCACCCTCTGTGTGTGGAAGTGTTTCCTAATTTCACTCCTGAAAGGTCTGCCTGATTTTTTGACTCTGCCCCCTAGTCTAAGACTATTCACCCTGTACTCCCAGTCCCTCTCTCTGTCAACTGAACTCAAGCACAGTCCAACCCAAAACAACAACTAATTTCTTTCCTCTCTCCAGAATCCTGACATTTTCTGCATTAATGCAGTTATCAGTCAGAGGGAGGATGGAGGGAAGGGGGAGGATATGAATATATCAATTACAAGCCAGAGTAGGCCACTCGGCCCTCCAGCCTGCTCCACCATTCAAGAAGATCATGGCTGATCTGATTGCAACCCCAACTCCACATTCCCACCTGCACTGTAACCTTTCACACCAACCTCCCCCACTTCCCCTTGTTAATCAAGAATCTATCTAGCTCTGATTTAAGAATAATCAAAGGGTGGAAGGGCAGAATTTTCCTGTTTTGCCCGCCACGGGAATTGTAGCGGGAGGGGCGGACCATGCAAAGGTCTGTTGACTTCGAGCGGGGTTTTCCGGTTTTGGGGTGAGCGCGGCTGGAAAATCCTGCCCAAAGACTTTTGTTTCCACTGCCTTTTGAGGGAGAGAGTTCCAAAGACTCAGGACCCTCTGAGAAAAAATATTCCTCCTCATCTCTGTTCTAAATGGACAATCCCTTATTTTTAAACAGTGACCCCGAGTTCTAGATTCTCCCAGAACAGGAAACATCCTCTCCACATCCGCCCTGTCAATAGACCTCAGGATCTTAAAGGTTTCAATCTTACTCTTCTAAACTCCAGCAGATACAAGCAGAGCCTGTACAACCTTTCCTCATAAGACAACCCACCCATTCCTGGGATTTCTTGAGTAAATCTTCTCTGAACTACTTCCAATGCATTTACATCCTTCCTTGAGAAGGAGACCAATACTCTACACAGTGCTCCAGGTGTGGTCTCACCAATACCTTGTATGGCTGAAGCATAAACAATTCCCCTTGCAATGAACAATTACATTCTATTCACTTTCCTGATTACTTGTTGTACCTGCAAACTAGCCTTTTGTGATTCATGCACTAGGAGCCCCACGTCCCTCTGCATCTCGGAGCCAAAATGGACAACCTCACATTTTCCCACATTATATTCCATTCGCCAGATTTTTGCCCACTCACCGAACCTATCCATGTTTTTGTAGCCTCCTTATGTCCTCCTCAAAACTTACTTTGCTGCCTGTCTTTGCATCATCAGCAAATTTAGCAACATACTTTCAGTCCCTTCATCCAAGTCATTTATATGAATTGTAAAAGGTTGAGGCTCCAGCACTGATCCCTGTGGCACAGCACACATTACATCTCGCCAACCAGAAAATGACCCATTTATGCCTACTCTCTGTTTCCTGTTAGCCATCTTATATCCATGCCAATATGTAACCCTACACCATGAACTTTTATTTCCACAATATTTCCACAATTATCGAATGTCTTCTGGAAATCTAAGTACAGTGCATCTACCAGTTCCCCTTTATCCACAGCACATGTGACTCCTTCAAAGAACTCCAATAAATTGGTGAAACATAATTTCCCTTTCACAAAACCTGTTAACTTTGCCTGATTATCTTGAATGTATCAAAGTGTCCTGTTAAAACATCTTCAATAATAGCTTCTAACATTTTCCCTATAACAGATGTTAGGCTAACTGGCCTATAAGTTTCCTGGTTTCTGTCGCCCTCTCTTTTCTCACTGAATGCGTTACATTAGCTATTTTCCAACCTGTGGCAACTTGAGACCACAAATAAGGTAGTTGAATGTGTTGTTTGAAAGAAGGGACTTCTTTATATAAATAAATAATGATGTTTAACAATAACAGTAACTCTGCAGAACTGCAATAACTATGGAAACAGGAGCACTAGTAAAATGGGTCTTGCTTGCAGAACAAGCAGACTGAAAATCCCTTCAAAACCCACACATGTTGACAACCCTCAACAAACGTCTGTAAAACAACTACATTGGAGAAAAAGCTTATAAGAACACTCTGTACTCAAAATGACACTCTGAAACACTTCCCCCCCGCCCCCTCCCCCAGGACAGAAACACAACGAAAGTAACATTTCAACTGTACAAAAGTCTGTCAGGAGCTTTGCAGTTGCATTGTGATCTACGCAGTCCCACTGTTGAATCTCGTAACGGTGGATCTGGAATCAAAGGTGAGGAGGGAGATTGAGAATCTGTAGCTGTTCCTCTTCCCCTCCCCCCAGCAGAGTCCACTGGCAAACCTGGACATGCAGGAACTGCTCCCTGGTGAATGTCCACAGCGGCCTTACCCTCTGCCATGTTATCTGTAACTCTTGCTGACTCTGAAGAATCTATCTATCTGCTTGCTCTCCACTTCAATGGACCTTTGCTGAGCTGTCACCCCACCCCGCCCTCCAAGCAAACGCGGCCCTTTCCCTTTGACCCCAAGGAGGCTTGCCCTTGCTTCTTGATTATTATACGCAACATGGACTTCCAACACCCCGAGCAAAGGAATGGACTCTCCAAAGACTAGTCTCTGCCGGAGTAAGGCGCTCAGTTAGAATCCCAAGTCAACTTGTGGATTTCTTCACTAATTATGGATGCAGAGGCTGCTGTGTCCACCTCCATCTTGCCATTGACCACCACGGCCAGAACAACAGGCTCTGCTCATTCCTCATTACACTGCTGGAAGCTTCCTCCTCTGCCTCTGCGGAGCTGTCTAGGTGACGCAGAGCTGATTGAAGCTTGTTCGAATTTTCTTGCTCAGTCCTCACCTTGCTCTTCACTAAATGCCCATTCTTGTTGCCCCGGTGACAAACAGCATCCATAATTCTGCAGTGATTTGCACAGTGTGGCCCACCTTACCTAAAACACTTCACTACTTTCACCTTTTTGCTTACAACCCCTTTCTTCATTTGATGCAGCGCTCCCACTTGGGCACATTAGCTTTCAGAAATCGGAAGCATTCTTTCTGGATGTATCACAGCTTGGTATGGCTCCTGCTCTGTAAAAGACTGCAATAAACTATAATGGGTCATGAGCGAAGCCCAGTCCATCACTCAAACCAGCCTCCCATCCATTGGTACTGTCTACACTTCCCGCTGCCTCGGAAAAGCAGCCAGCATAATCACGGACCCCACTCACCCCAGACATTCTCTCTTCCACTTTCTTCCGCCAGGAAAAAGATTCAAAAGTCTGAGGTCACGTACCAACCGACTCAAGAACAGCTTCTTCACTGCTGCTGTCAGACTTTTGAATGGACCAACCTCACATTAAGTTGATCTTTCTCTACACCCTGGCTATGACTGTAACACTACATTCTGCTCTCTCGTTTCCTTCTCTATGAACGGTATGCTTTGTCTGTATAGCGTGCAGGAAACAATACTTTTCACTGTATGTTAATACACGTGACAATAATAAATCTAATCTTCATGCCCTGCAAAATCTCTAGCGCCTTCTTAAAAGTCAGTGTGGCTTCCCCTAACAACCAACACTGAATGCTGTCCTCGTTAATGCCGCAGACCAGTCTATCTCTGAATATATCTTCTAAAACTGCTCTGAAATCACTCTGTTCTAAAAGCTGGAATAATTCTGACACAAAGTTAGCTACAACTTGACCTGTTTTTTGAAAATGGCCATGAAATTTGAATCTTTGAATAATCACCGAGGGCTGTGGATTATGGTGATTCCGGACCAGAGCAACTAAATCTGTAACTGAAATCTCTCCTGGTTTCCGTGACGTGGCCAGATTCCTCATCAATTTATAAGTCTTCACCCGCCCCCCGCCACGCACTCAGGAAAATCAAGCACTGCTTCACCTCATCTTCTATTCCATTTACTAAAAAAAATCCTGCAACCTCTCCATGTATCGAACTCACCAACCGCCCCAAACATAGCTGTGGTGCTGATAACTTGAAATTCCATTGTATAAACCCATGATGAAAACTAGCTCTTAATTGCGTGCAACCTCGTGTTGCCATATTGAAGCATCGACAAACTTTGTTTTCTCTTCGCTTGCCGTTTTTTCCTCCATCAAAAAGATGTGGCAATTTGAGACCACAATAAAGGTAATCAAATGTGTTGCTTAAAAGGACATAAATAAATAACACAGTTTAACAATAACAGTAACTCAGCAGAATAGTATTAACTATGAAAACAGGAGCACTAGTAAAACAGTTCTTGCAGACTGAAAAACCCGCCAAAGCCCACAGATATTCAGAACCTTCAACAGATTACAAAGGAGAAAAGGCTTATAAAGAGCACTCTGCACTTAAAATCACTCCCTGCAAAGCAATCTAATGGGACCTTCCCCAATTCTCATAAACTTTAGAAAATTAAAACCAATGTAGCAACAATCTCACTAGTCACTTATTTTAAGATCCTAGGATGAAGTTTACCAGGACCTGAGGACTTGTATTTGCTTACCACCACTTCCCTGGTGGTTGTAATTCTTCCGAGTTCCTCCCTCCCTTCCTACTCCTGAGATGTTACTTGTGTCAGGGGGACAGAGTAGAAGATGGACGGAAGGGGGATCATTAAATCCCACTCCCAAGAGAAACATCAACCCTGGTACTGCCCTCCTTCACAATGGAATTGACCCCAATCAGAATCCTGATCCTAATGCCAGGATGGGGCATGATCCCTCTGGGAATTGGAGACACGTGTCTCTAAGTGTTGCTAATGTGTTTGTGAGCTCCGCCAACACAGCATCCAGATAGTTCTTCCTGTATTGAATTCATCTTCCACCCGAGTGCAGAATGTTCGATGTCGGCACTCGATGGGCACTCTCAACCCACCCAGAGAACTGACGGTAACCCTAGGCAACAGATTGGTTTCTGCTTTACTCTCCAAGTATGTTCTTGGCTGGATTTCCCTGTTAAACAATGAGCTGTGTGTTCCCCAGAAACTCCTCTGAAGCTGCTGCAGCTCCCACTTCTCCAGCCTCTCCGATGGGCTCTGTATATCTGCCGGTTTTCTTTGTAACCTGGTTTGCGGAGGAGCAGAATTTCCTTTGGGATTATTGCCCTTTAAAGGCTGCTGTCTGATGATGGGGTTCTGTACAGGCTGCTCAACCTGGAGACTGCCCCATCCCCCAGCTCCCCCAGAATTCAGGTCGAAGTGAACACAGACCCCTTAGAGAATGAGACTGGGAGATAATAATGGGAAGCAGGAAATGGCGGGGGAACTAATTAAATACTTTGGCTGGAATTTTACCGCCCCGTCCACCACGGGAATTGGAGCGGGCGAGGGGCGGACCGTGGAAAGGTCTGTTGACCTTGAGCGGGAGTTTACGGTTTCGGGACGAGCGACGCCGGAAAATTCCACACTTGTGTTGGTCTTCACACTGATAGCTTTCCAAAAATGCTAACTAATCAAGTGGCAAAAAACAGGCACGGGAGAGAGGAGGACGAAAATAAATCCAATAACAATCACTAGAAAAACTACTGGGGCTGAAGTCTGATAAATCCCCTGGATCTGACGATGCATTTCATGATATTAAAGGAAGTAGCTACAAAGGTATTGGATGGACAGGTAGTAATCTTCCAAGAATCCTTAAATTGTTCATTTAGGCACCGCACAAAAGGTTACTTATATAGAAACATAGAAACCAGAAGTAGGCTTAGGCCATTCGGCCCTTGAAGAATACTCTGACACTCATTTTGATCATGGCTAATCATCACATTCAATATCCTGATCCTCCCTTCCCCTCGTGTCCCTTTAGCCCCAAGAGTTATATCTAATTTCTTCTTGAGCAATTTATTTATTTAATTAGTGTCACAAGTAGGCTGACATTAACACTGCAATGAAGTTACTGTGAAAATCTCCTAGTCGCCACACTCCGGCGCCAGTTCGGGTACACAGGGATTTATCCACCCTTATGCCCGCAAAACATTCAATACCCCCTCCTTATTAATCTTTATGTGCTCCAGAACTTCATCATCCCAACTGAAATCTCCAGCTGAATACAGATGAAAAATATTCATTTAAGATCTCACCCACGTCCTCTGGCTCCAGGCACAGATTGCCCCTTTGGTCTCTAATGGGCCTCACTCTTTCCCCGCTCTTAATAGACTTACAAAATGCCTTGAGATTTTCCTTAATCATATCTGCCAATGATATTTTGTGACCCTCTTTGCCCTCCTAATTTCATTTGTAAGCTCCCCACCGCACACTCTCTACACTCTATACCCCTGAAGGGCCTCCCCCATCTTTAGTGCTCCAAATCTACCAAATGCTTCCTTTTTTTCTTTGTGAAACACTCGATATCCCTGGACTCGCTGCTCTTGCCCTTCACTCTTAGGGCCTGACTTTACCATTTCGAGTCTAAGGGCGGGATCCGGGCGTAAAACGGATCCGAGCCCGGAATCCTCTTCCCAGCGCGCCCATACGCTTTTTGCCGGCTCCGGTCCGATCTGTGCCGTGGGCGGGGCATAGCGCTGCCGGAACGATCGGAGCTCTGAACTGCGCATGCGCAGTTCGAAAAAAATCCGAAGCAGCGCACCCGGGCGGGGTGAAAAAAACAGACCATCTGCGGGGGGTGGGGTAGTGGGAGGAGGAGAGGGGGCGGGACCCAGATCACCCTCTGGGGGGGGGGGGGGGGTAGTGGGAGGAGGAGAGGGGGCGGGACCCAGATCACCCTCTGGGATGGGGGGGGGGGGGGGGTAGTGGGAGGAGGAGAGGGGGCGGGACCCAGATCACCCTCTGGGGGGGGGGGGGGGGGGGGGGGGTAGTGGGAGGAGGAGAGGGGGCGGGACCCAGATCACCCTCTGGGGGGGGGGGGGGGGGGGGTAGTGGGAGGAGGAGAGGGGGCGGGACCCAGATCACCCTCTGGGGGGGGGGGGGGGGGGTAGTGGGAGGAGGAGAGGGGGCAGGACCCAGATCATCCTCTGGGGTGAGGGGGGGGTGGGATGAGAGGGGGAGTGACGTGTCATCCTCTGGCGGGGGGGCTTCTGTGCCAGTCTGCCAGAGTCCTCACTGGAGGAACGAATGCGTCCGGCGGAACCCCCTGCTCCCTTCCTCCCCACCGATCGGCCACAGACTGGCACGGAACCACCCCCCCCCCCCCCCCCCCCCGAGGATGACACATCACTCCCCCTCTCATCCCACCCCCCCACCCCCCTGAGGATGAGACGTCACTCACCTTCCCATCCCACCTCCCGCTCCAGAGGATGAGACGCCACTCCTCCCTCCTTCTCCCACCCCCGCCCCCCCAGAGGGCGATCTGGGTCCCGCCCGCCCCCCCCATCCTCCCCCCCGATCCTCCCCCCGCAACCAGAGATCCATCAGGGAAAGGCAGCGGAAGGCCAGGAAGGTGCTGCAGGGTCTCGATGGACTGCAGGTCGGAAGGATGGTGGAGGGAGGCAAGCGCTGCTGAGGGGGCCTGCCTCCCATGGGGGTCTGATCCCGGGGGGGGTGGGGGGGGGGGCTCTGCCGAAGGGGGCCTGCCTCCCAGGGGGGTCCGATCCCGGGGGGGGGAGCTTCCGGGGTGGTTAGCGGGGGGGGGGGAGTGGTCTGCGAAAGATGGTCGAGGAGGATGCGCTTTGGAGGTTCCCCTGCAGAATAGAACTCCGCTTCGGATTTTTATTCTGCAGGTCGCTTACAGCGTGGGTCCAGGACGGACGAGAAGATGGTGAAGTGGCATTTGGAGGTAAGGTTGGGCGCGCGGTTCATTAATTCGATTTAAATGCCTGCTAAAATGCTAATGCATTTAACTCGTCGCGCCGTCTGGTCCAGGTGCGGACTGGGCCCGCGCCCGGATCGGGTTCCGGTAAAGGCACGATCTGCTTGAAGTCGGGTGCAGATCGCGTTTTAGGCCCGACGCCCGACTTTACCGCGATTTCGCATAGTTTTGGTAAAATCGGGCCCTTAGTGGAACACTTTGACCCTGAATTCCCACTATTTCACTTTTAAAAGACTCCCACTTTCCAAATGTAGATTTCCCTGCAGGTAGCTGCTCCCAGTCTACATCTGCCGGATCCTGTCCAATGATATGGGGATAACGTGGGAAGGGGGAGTTGTGGATAATCATAGCAGATCAGTCACAATCTCATTGAATGGTGAAGCAGACTCAATGGGCCGAATGGCCTATTTCTGCTCCCACATTTTATGGTCTTAGATAATTATATGCTGCTTATCTATTCTTCCTTCTAAAGTTCACTTTCTCCCGCATTATACTCCAGCTGCCAATTTCTCCCACAGTGACTTGACCGAGCAATTCCACTGACGAGACTCTTTATACCCTTTTGACAACCTACATCCATGTCTATGTTGGTGTCATCGCTGTTACTCACGATTGAGGGAACTCTGACCTGTCACATGGTCAGTACTGAGGGAGTGCCGCACTGTCAGAGGGTCAGTACTGAGGGAGTGCCGCACTGTCAGAGGGTCAGTACTGAGGGTGTGCCGCACTGTCAGAGGGTCAGTACTGAGGGAGTGCTGCACTGTCAGAGGGTCAGTACTGAAGGAGTGCCGCACTGTCAGAGGGTCAGTACTGAGGGAGTGCTGCACTGTCAGAGGGTCAGTACTGAGGGAGTGCCGCACTGTCAGAGGGTCAGTACTGAGGGAGTGCCGCACTGTCAGAGGGTCAGTGCTGAGGGAGTGCCGCACTGTCAGAGGGTCAGTACTGAAGGAGTGCCGCACTGTCAGAGGGTCAGTACTGAGGGAGTGCTGCACTGTCAGAGGGTCAGTACTGAGGGAGTGCCGCACTGTCAGAGGGTCAGTACTGAGGGAGTGCCGCACTGTCAGAGGGTCAGTACTGAGGGAGTGCCGCACTGTCAGAGGGTCAGTGCTGAGGGAGTGCCGCACTGTCAGAGGGTCAGTGCTGAGGGAGTGCCGCACTGTCAGAGGGTCAGTACTGAGGGAGTGCCGCACTGTCAGAGGGTCAGTACTGAGGGAGTGCCGCACTGTCAGAGGGTCAGTGCTGAGGGAGTGCCGCACTGTCAGAGGGTCAGTTCTGAGGGAGTGCCGCACTGTCAGAGGGTCAGTACTGAGGGTGTGCCGCACTGTCAGAGGGTCAGTACTGAGGGTGTGCCGCACTGTCAGAGGGTCAGTACTGAGGGAGTGCCACACTGTCAGAGGGTCAGTACTGAGGGAGTGCCGCACTGTCAGAGGGTCAGTACTGAGGGAGTGCCGCACTGTCAGAGGGTCAGTACTGAGGGAGCGCCGCACTGTCAGAGGGTCAGTGCTGAGGGAGTGCCGCACTGTCAGAGGGTCAGTGCTGAGGGAGTGCCGCACTGTCAGAAGGTCAGTACTGAGGGTGTGCCGCACTGTCAGAGGGTCAGTACTGAGGGAGTGCCGCACTGTCAGAGGGTCAGTACTGAGGGAGTGCCGCACTGTCAGAGGGTCAGTACTGAGGGAGTGCCGCACTGTCAGAGAGTCAGTACTGAGGGAGTGCCGCACTGTCAGAGGGTCAGTGCTGAGGGAGTGCCGCACTGTCAGAGGGTCAGTACTGAGGGAGTGCCGCACTGTCAGAGGGTCAGTACTGAGGGAGTGCCGCACTGTCAGAGGGTCAGTGCTGAGGGAGTGCCGCACTGTCAGAGGGTCAGTGCTGAGGGAGTGCCGCACTGTCAGAGGGTCAGTACTGAGAGAGTGCCGCACTGTCAGAGGGTCAGTACTGAGGGAGTGCTGCACTTGTGGAGATGCTGCCTTTTGAAGAAGAGGTTCAATCAAGTCCCCTATCTGACCTCTGAACTGAAAGTAGAAGTTCAAATGGCCACTCTTGGGGGAAGGGCAATGGGAGTTCTCTCCAGTGTCTGGGACGAATATTCGTCCCCGAGCAACCCGTATTAAAGCAGATTGTCTGTCAGGATCATGCTGCTGTTTATGGGATCCTGCTGTGCACAAATAGGTTGCTGTTTCAAAGAACAAAGAAAAGTACAGCACAGGCAGAGGCCCTTTGGCCCTCCAGGCCTGTGCTGATCATGATGCCTGCCTAATTAAACCCGTATGCGCTTACTATTCCAATCGCAATCGTGACTACACCCTCTAATCTGGTGAAAGGTGCAACAGTAATGTAAGTGTTTGCTGAACCGAGTGATGGTGTGGCTGCCTGTTTACAACCCGGCCTTGGGATTGTGTTACCTTCTCTTCAATACTCACTTTGTGCCATTTCTGTCGAAGACACTTCCCCAACCTGGGACAAAGCCGGGCTCACGAGTAAACCACAGGATCACCAGCAAGGCGAACAGGGTGAGGACAGCTTTCTCAGCAAAGCTCATGGGGCCCAGCAGGGTGTACTCTTTCTGAATGATTCCATGCGCTCTCTCCTCCTCCAACGAGACTGGGATTCCCCATCCCCACAGCGCCCGGAAACTGACAAAACAAAATCATCGGATCAGCTCCATGCCATTGATATTAGTGCTTTCCAAATGTCTGTGGGGAAGGATTGAGGTCTCTTCATGGACACCAGGCCCCAGATCCTCAATACACCACTTGCATCATTGTCACCTTCACCATGAAGACAGCAGTCTGGTAGAACTGATCACCTTTCTCTCACAGATCTCTCTGAAGTACAAGAATCCCGCTCCGTTAGAGACCTCCCAATGCCGGGATCACCAGCAGAGTGCTGGAGAGGCTTGAAATCAGAGGCTTCCGAGTGGAGGAGAGAATTGCAGTGGGAGGAGCCCAAAGATTTCTTGTGGGGATTCTCAAATCAGATCCCCACGTCTCATGGAAGCTCAAACAGACTCGTAACCATTGGAGACACCAGCTCCTCCCTTTCTGTAGCTGCCAGCACGGGGTTAGATACAGAGTAAAGCTCCCTCTACACTGTCCCCATCAAACACTCCCAGGACAGGTACAGCACGGGGTTAGATACAGAGTAAAGCTCCCTCTACCCTGTCCCCATCAAACACTCCCAGGACAGGTACAGCACGGGGTTAGATACAGAGTAAAGCTCCCTCTACACTGTCCCCATCAAACACTCCCAGGACAGGTACAGCACGGGGTTAGATACAGAGTAAAGCTCCCTCTACACTGTCCCCCATCAAACACTCCCAGGACAGGTACAGCACGGGGTTAGATACAGAGTAAAGCTCCCTCTGCACTGTCCCCCATCAAACACTCCCAGGACAGGTACAGCACGGGGTTAGATACAGAGTAAAGCTCCCTCTACACTGTCCCCATCAAACACTCCCAGGACAGGTTCAGCACGGGGTTAGATACAGAGTAAAGCTCCCTCTACACTGTCCCCATCAAACACTCCCAGGACAGGTACAGCACAGGGTTAGATACAGAGTAAAGCTCCTTCTACACTGTCCCCATCAAACACTCCCAGGACAGGTACAGCACGGGGTTAGTTACAGAGTAAAGCTCCCTCTACACTATCCCCCATCAAACACTCCCAGGACAGGTACAGCACAGGGTTAGATACAGAGTAAAGCTCCCTCTACACTTTCCCCATCAAACACAGAACTCCCACTCACCTGACGAAGGAGCAGCACTCCGAAAGCGAGTGGCTTTTGCTATCAAATAAACCTGTTGGACTTTAACCTGGTGTTGTTAGACTCCTTACCCCATCAAACACACCCAGGACAGGTACAGCATGGGGTTAGATACAGAGTAAAGCTCCCTCTACACTGTCCCCATCAAACACGGTGAGAAGTCTCACAACACCAGGTTAAAGTCCAACAGGTTTATTTGGTAGCAAATACCATAAGCTTTCGGAGCACTGCTCCCAGGCCAGGTACAGCATGGGGTTAGATAGAGTAAAGCTCCCTCTACACCGTCCCCATCAAGCATTCCCAGGACAGGTACAGCATGGGGTTAGATACAGAGTAAAGCTCCCTCTACACTGTCCCCATCAAATACTCCCAGGACAAGTACAACACGGGTTAGATGCGGAGTAAAGCTCCCCCTACACTGTCCCCATTAAACACTCCCAGGACAGGTACAGCATGGGGTTAGGTGCAGAGTAAAGCTCCCTCTACACTGTCCCCATCAAACACTCCCAGGACAGGTACAGCACAGGGTTAGATACAGAGTAAAGCTCCCCCTACACTGTCCCCATTAAACACTCCCAGGACAGATACAGCATGGGGTTAGATACAGAGTAAATATCCCCCTACACTGTCCCCCATCAAATAGTCCCAGGACAGGTACAGCACGGGGTTAGATACAGAGTAAAGCTCCCTCTGCACTGTCCCCATCAAACACTGTAAGAAGTTTAACAACACCAGGTTAAAGTCCAACAGGTTTATTTGGTAGCAAAAGCCACACAAGCTTTCGAAGCTCTAAGCCCCTTCTTCAGGTGAGTGGGAATTCTGTTCACAAGGGGCTTAGAGCTTCGAAAGCTTGTGTGGCTTTTGCTACCAAATAAACCTGTTGGACTTTAACCTGGTGTTGTTAAACTTCTTACTGTGTTTACCCCAGTCCAACGCCGGCATCTCCACCCCATCAAACACTCCCAGGACAGGTACAGCACGGGGTTAGATACAGAGTAAAGCTCCCTCTACACTGTCTCCGTCAGGTACAGCTTCTCTTCTTAAAGGGAGAGAGAGCTGCTGGGTTTTGATGGTCCTCTTGTTTTGAAAGTGGTGCGATCGAATGTGGATCACTCACCAAGGAACAATATTCCTGCCTCAGCTGGTGTTGCTGGCCTGGGCTGTCTTCACACCATTGAGTGCCCGCCTCTCTCTACCTTCCTCGTTACAACCCACAGACATCTCTCCCCTCTCTCTCTCTCCTCCTTTGAGAGACTTCACCCCGACTCTATGTCCAAGCTTTTGGTTACATGTCCTATTCTGTCTCCTCACGCGACTCGGTGCAAAGCCCCTTTGATAATCGCTCCAGTGAAGCAAGTCAGGATGTTATCCAATATGTAAGGCACTATATAAATGCAAGTTGTTGTTGCAATTTACTTATACAGTTCTATAATTCTGATTTTAAACAAGTGGCAGTTTGTGTTGACTCACCCTCAGTACCGCAGGTGCAGCAGTAAAAAAAAAGTCACTTACTTTCTTCCCAGGAATAAAATCTGTAGCCATATCCAGCAGAGAAACAAAATGATCAGCATGTTGGGAAATGAGAAGCCAAACCATGTGGCAAAATTAATCACCTCTCCATTGTCCGGATAAATCCTTGAAAACAACAAACACAAAGTCAAATAAAACCCTTAGTACCCTCACATCCTTTCATAAAACATCCCCTCAGGGATCTTATTTTGATTCATGCTTGGGGCATAAGGGGTGAACTTATAGAGGTCTATAAAATAATGAGGGGCACAGATCAGCTAGATAGCCAATATCTTTTCCCAAAGGCAGGGGAGTCTAAAACTAGAGGGCATAGGTTGAAGGTGAGAGGGGAGAGATACAAAAGGGTCCAGAGGGGCAATTTTTTCACACACAGAGGATGGTGAGTGTCTGGAACAAGCTGCCAGAGGTAGTCGTAGAGGCGGGTACAATTTTGTCTTTTAAAAAACGTTTAGATAGTTACATGGGTGCGATGGGTATAGAGGGATATGGGCCAAATGCGGGCAATTGGGACTAGCTTAGGGATTTTTCAAAAAAGGGCAGCATGGACGAGTTGGGCCGAAGGGCCTGTTTCCATGCTGTAAACCTCTCTGACTCTGTGAGCATTAAGACCAGTTTTTGTTACCCAGCCCTAATTGCCCTCGAGAAGGTGATGGTGAGCCATTTCCCAGAATGTTTTGAGTCTGGATGACGAAGCTCTAACAAAGGATCTTCCAGACTCGAAACGTTGGCTCTGTTCTCTCCCCACAGATGCTGTCAGACCTGCTGAGATTTTCCAGCATTTTCTCTCGATGAATCAAAGGCATGGATTAACACATGGGAGTATAATATTATTGCTATCATAGAGACATGGCTGCAGAAGGGGCAGGACTGACAGCTAAATATCCTAGGGTATAGAATCTTCAGATGAGACAGGGAGTAGGGGGGCAGTGGCGGTGTGTGGGCGTGGTATTACGATATTGATTGAGGAATTGATTACTGCAGTGAGGAGGGATGGTATCTTTGAAGGCTCCCCAACTGAGGCCATATGGATGGAACGTAAAAACAAAGAGAGGGGGCAATCACATTGTCAGAGGTTGTGCTATCGGCCAAACAGTCAGGGAGAGATAGAAGAGCAGATGTGGTTGACTCTTGACTCATAGATATCTTGAGAAATGGCCAAGCAAGCCACTCAGTTGTATCCAACCGCTACAACAAAAACACAAAGGAATGAAGCCAGACAGACCTCCCTGAATAACCTAGGCACTGGAAACCAAACTGGCAAACCCAGCCCGGTCAACCCTGCAAAGTCCTCCTTACTAACATGTGGAGTCTTGTGCCAAAATTGGGAGAGCTGTCTCTCAGACTGGTCACGCAACAGCCTGGCATAGTCATACTTATGGAATCATACCTCACAGATAATATCCAGACACTACCATTACCATCCCTGGGGAGTCCTGTCCCACCGGCAGGACAGACCCAGCAGTGGGGGTGGCAGCACAGTGATATACAGTCAGGAGGGAGTTGTCCAGGGAGTCCTCAACATCAGCTCTGGACCCCATGAAGTCTCATAGCACCAGGTCAAACATGGGGCAAGGAAACATGCTGATTACCGCATACCGTCTCCCCTCAGCTGATGAATTGGTATTCCTCCATGTTGAACACCACTTGGAGGAAGCACTGAGGGTGGCAAAGATGCAGAATGTACTCTGGGTGGGAATTTCAATGCCCATCACCAAGATTAGCTCAGTAACAGCACCTCAGACCGAGCTGGCCGGGTCCTAAAGGAGATCGCTGCTAGACTGGGACTGCGGCTGGTGGTGAGGGAACCAATGAGAAGGAAAAACACATTTGACCTCATCCTTAGCAACCTGCCTGCCGCAGATGCATCTGTCCAGGACAGTATCAGTCAGAGTGACAACCATGCAGTGCCTGTGGAGACAAAGTCCTGTCTTCACATTGAGGATACCTTCCATCGTGTTGTGTGGCACTACCACCGTGCTCAATGGGATAGACTTTGAACGGAGCTAGCATCTCAAGACTGGGCAGCCATGAGTCGCTGTGGACCATCAACAGCAGGGGAATTGTACTCAGTGTGTAACCTCATGGCCCGGCGTATCCCCCACTCTATCATTACTACCAAGCCAGGGGAAAAAATTGAGTGCAAGAGGGTGTGCCAGGAGCAACACCAGTACTGACCGTCTGATAGTGCAGCAGTGCCTAAGTACTGACCCTCTGATAGTGCAGCACTCCCTCAGTACTGACCGTCTCATAGTGCAGCAGTCCCTAAGTACTGCATTGGGCCTTTCAGCCTAACTTCTATGTTCAAGTGTCTGGAGGGAGATTTGAACCCATTTAACTCTTTTAACAGGGGCGCACGGTGGCACAGTGATTAGCACTGCTGCCTCACAGCGCCAGGGACCCGGGTTCAATTCCGGCCTCGGGTCACTGTCTGTTTGGAGTTTGCACATTCTTCCCGTGTCTGCGTGGGTTTCCTCCGGGTGCTGCGGGTTCCTCCCACAGTCCAAAGATCTGTAGGTTAGTTTGATTGGCCATGCTAAATTGCCCCTTAATGTCAGGGGAATTAACAGGATAAATACGTGGGGTTATGGGGATAGGGCCTGGGTGACAATGTGGTCAGCGCAGGCTCAATGGGCCGAATGGCCTCCTTCTGCACTGTAGGGATTCTATGATTCCATGAACTCACAATTGAGAAAGTGCCCGAGTCAGGCTGACACTCACGGTTGTGCAAGTCATTCAGGAAGTTCGTCAATACTTAATGAAATACAAGCCTAATTGGTCAAAGTTATGATTGATGTAATTAGTTAACCCTTTTAGTGCCAGTCCGGTTCTGCTGAATCCGCACTGTGTTCCCTCCCAGGCCAATCCTGAGGTGGGGAGCTCGGAACTGAACACAGTCACTCCAGATGGGGTCTGATTCAATCTTTACATAAACTGGAACATCCTTTCCCCCCCCCCCCCCTTTGTATTCCAGCCCCATTCAGATAAAGAACAGGGAAACAATGTGAGGCTGAGCTGATACAATCGGGGGAACAGGTTGGTAATTACAGCACGCTCCACACGGGTATAACCTTCGAGTGAAGTTGTGCTCACAATGTGAAATGAAGCACTCACTGGTTCATTTGTCCCTTCAGTACCAGGTTGGGACCAGTGCCAGTCAGAGTTGCAGTCCCGCCAATACTGGCTGCGTAGCAGACACACAGAGTCAGACCTTTATACATGTTCAAGTCATGGGCATCACGATTTTCTTCTGCTGTTGTGGCAGCATTCGGATCGTCGCTTTTGGTTTCAGGTTGAAGTGTGTCACCTACAGGGTGTGGAGAATGAAGAACATCATCACCAAGATCCCAATCCCAATGGGACACATGCATGAATTGGGCAGATGAATCAATAGTACTATGGAGTGTGGGAGACACTCTTACGGTCAGGGGCGCATTAGAAATAGGAGCAGGAGTAGGACATTCAGCGCCTCGAGCCTACTCTGCCTTTCAGTAAGTTCATGGCTATTCTAATTGTGGCCTTAACTACACTTTCCTGCCTGCAGCCCATAACCTATGTGTCATTCTGTTATATTACAAATAGAGTTAGGAACTATATTCTTATGCACACATATATCCAGGCTGCCATATCACTCAGTCCTACCCTACAATCAGGGGCCAAGCAACAATATATCAGTCCACAGCACATGGTGTGATTGAGAAACATTGGATGAAGCTCCCACAACTAAGTCTAAAAGTATGATTATTTCAAACTTCTGGGAACCATGAAACATCACACTTTGAATTCATTCTAGACCAAAATCTAACTCAACCATGAATATATTCAATGAGCCAGCCTCCACTGCTCTCTTGAATGGAGGATTCCAAAGTATAACGTCCCTCTCACAGAAGAAATTCCACCTTATCTCCGTCTTCACTGAGTGACTCCTTATCTTATAACTATGCCCCTCATTCTAGATACCCCTACAAGGGGAAACATCCTCTCAGCATCTACTCTGTCAAGTCCCCTCAGAATATTATCTTTCAACAAGACCAACTCTCATTCTGTGAAACCGCAGAGATTAGACCCAATCTGTTCAACTCCTCCTCATAAGACAAACTCCTTCACCTCAGGAATTATCCCAGGAACCTTCTCTGAACTGCTTCCAACGTAAGTATCTCCCTCCTCGAATAAGGAGGCCAAATTTGTGGTCAACCAATGTCCTGTATAGTTGTAGCCATGATGTGGAGATGCCCGTGTTGGACTTGGGTAGGCACAGTAAGAAGTCTCACAGCACCAGGTTAAAGTCCAACAGATTTATTTGCCAGAGGGGCAATTTTTTCACACAGAGGGTGGTGAGTGTCTGGAACAAGCTGCCAGAGGTAGTAGTAGAGGCGGGTATAATTTTGTCTTTTAAAAAGCATTTAGATAGTTACATGGGTAAGATGGGTATAGAGGGATATGGGCCAAATGTGGGCAATTGGGATTAGCTTAGGGATTTTAAAAAAAAGGGCGGCATGGACAAGTTGGGCCAAAGGGCCTGTTTCCATGCTGTAAACCTCTACGAATCTATGACTCCAGCCCCTTGCAACAAAGGCTAACATTCCATTTTGCCCTTCTGATTACTTGCTGTAACCTGTATGTTAACTTTTGTGATTCATGTACAAGGATACCCAGCTCCCTCCGAACTGCAGCTTTCTGCAGCCTCTCTCTATTTAAATAATCATCGATTTTTCTCATGTGTGACTCTGATGAACTCAGCCAGTGGCCAGTGCTCACTCTGACAATGAAATGGAAGTTCAAGGTGAAATCGGGAAGACAATGGGGGTTCAAGAATATTTAGCTTAATGAGATTATTACACAGCACACTTTCCCCATTCAGCCTCGCTGTCCTGAGGGGTAGCTGATTATTGCGATACATGTACAGAATGATTGGGGTAGATAGCGAAATGATGAACGTTCAGTTGGACAACTGGAGAACTAGCCCAGGGCAACTGTCAAACGTGGAACTCCTGTCACAATCAGCAACACCACAACAGAGTCAGAACCACATCTCTCTGGCCCAATAACACTCTGGTCACCGCCCTCCCACCCCCCGCCCCCCGAACTGGGGCTGCTTAGACTCCGAGTTCAAATAGTCTCCACTCTCCATCTGTGTCGGCGTGGTCAGGGGAGTGGGAGTAAAGTGAGAAACCTTACTAAAGCCACCTTATTGAGAGAGTGAATGTGTTAGAGACCTGGCAACTCCAAATCCAACTCAGAGCTCTGGCTCTCCAGATTTAAGAGTTGGGCAGAAAGCCTTGATGCCTCTAGTTCCATCTTTTCTGCCTCCTCTTCAGAGCAGCTGAGCTGGTCTAGCACGGCCTTCGCGATGGGGACCATCATAGCAGTGGTGGCGGTGTTACTGATCCACATGGAGAGGAACGCTGTCACTCCCATGAACCCCAACATTAACCTGCAAGGACAGAAAACAAGTGTGATGATACTGTTCTGCTTTGAGACATTGAGATATATCTAAGAGATAGTGTTTTGTTACAGGAGTTGATTTGCCTGGGAACATGTACAGCTCAAATGCTGAGAATGCAGAATAATAACTGATTTTAGTCAGGAATGTGTTAATTTGTAATGATGGACCTTTTGTTTATTTAGGTTCCCCTTGGATTTTAGACAAGGTATGCAGAGTCCTGTGAGTTTTGATTAGGTTGATTGACAGGGATAGAGTTGTGTTATCAATGGGAGGAGCTAAGCTTACGGGAAAGATCAGTTTCATTTTCATTTTAAAATTCAAGCAGTTGCTGCCTGGACCTGTTAGAAGAGGCAGGTACCTCTCTGACTCTCTCTTTCTCCAAAAGTTTCCTGAAAGCTCCAGGACAGTTAATCTAAGTCACAAGCAAATATACCTCTGTTTTGCTTACTAATTCTAAAGAAGGGTTTAAGTCAATGAGGGAAGCTTTGCTCGATTGGAGAGTTAAGTTATAGTTAAACTGTATTGTTAAATAAGGTTTGTTTTGACAAAAGCTCCCTGGTTTGTCAGTAAATTACACCTGGAGTGAAACATCTTATCCTCACATTAATGCCAAAATAGAACACGGTGGCACAATGGTTAGCACGGCTGCCTCATAGCGCCTGGGACCTGGGTTCAATTCCCAGTTTGGGTCACTGTGTGGAGTCTGCATGTTCTCCCCGTGTCTGCGTGGGTTTCGTCCGGGTGCTTCAGTTACCTCCCACAGTCTGAAAGATGTGCTGGTTAGGGTGCATTGACCCGAACAGATGCCGTAGTGTGACGACTAGGGGAATTTCACAGTAACTCCATTGCAGTGTTAATGTAAGCCTTACTTGTGACTAATAAATAAACTTTAAACTTTTAATTGCTGGGGTGTAGTTAAGCTGCATAATATACCTTGGATTTCTGATCTGGTACCTGAACAAAAATTGGGGGCTCTTCCGGGATTAAAGGCTACAGGACAATGTGTGTTCAGGACCTGGTGTTTATTTTTCAGGTGTTGCATTCAGTTAGTGTAAATAGGGAGTGCCTTGTGGAAACATAGCTCTTTCAGGCTGGCACAGTGGTTAGTACTGCCTCACAGCGCCAGGGACCCAGGTTTGATTCCTGGCTCGGGTCACTGTCTGTGCAGAGGCTGTACATTCTCCCCGTGTCTGCGTGGGTTTCCTCCAGTTTCCTCCCACAGTCTGAAAGACAAGCTGGTTAGGTGCATTGACCATGCTAAATTCTCCCTCAGTGTACCCAAACAGGTGCCGGAGTGTGGCGACTCGGGGATTTTCATAGTAACTTCATTGCAGTGTTAATGTAAGCCTACTTGTGACACCAATAAAGGAACTTTAAACTTCAAAGATTTCCTGGGTGTGGAAGAGGTCACCTGGAGTGGTTTCGATGGGGTGGTTAAAACAAAGCTTTTGAACTTGGCGAATCAGCTGAAGTTGACTGACTGTACCTGAGGAGGTGAGGGAGTTTTGATAATTTCAGTGATAGCTGATCATTTAAATTGTATAATGCCTTTAATCAGGCAATTGAGGTGGGCCTGTTAGAATATGAACTCCCTGATTAAGAGCCAAATTGATGGGCCAATCGGGGAGCTCCCTTGCTTTATACTTAACCAGGCGTATCAGTTCCTCTGGGACTCCTAGTGTAACCTGCTAACTGAAAGCACTTTGTATGCTGCTGTCAGACTTGTAAATAAAGGGATTTTGGTGAAGGGACTTCTGCCTCCGAGGATTTATTACACAGTGACACAGTCTAAATCATTGGAATGGGCTAGAATTCAATTACAAGTGAAGCAGCTCGAATTAGAGACAAGGGAAAGGGAAACAGAGAGATCCCACGCCTCTGATCCCAAGAAAAGGAACTTGGCAGTGACCAAATTATGATAGAATTCACCCTGCAGTTTGAGGGGGAGAAGCTGGAATCAGAGGTAACGGTATTACAGTTGAGTAAAGGTAACAAGAGACACATGAGGCAGAAGCTGGCCAGAGTTGATTGGGAGAGGAGTCTAGCAGGGAAGATGGTGGAACAGCAGGAGTTTCTGGAAATAATTCGGGAGACACAGCAAAATTTAATCGCATGAAAGGAGAAGCATACTAAGGGCAGGACGAGGCAACCATGGGAAGTTAAGGACAGCATAAAAGGAAAAGCAGACAATGTGGCAAAGATTAGTGCGAAGACAGGGGATTGGGAAGCCTTTAAAGACCAGAGGACAACTAAAAAGGCAATAAGGGGGGAAAAGGTGAAATATGAGGGTAAGATAACCAGTGATATAAAAGAAGATACAAGAGTTTTTAAAAAATATATGTGGATAAGAGAGAGGCAAGAGTGGACATTAGACACTGGAAAATGATGCTGGAGGAGTAGTAATGGGGAACAAAGAAATGGCGGAGGAACTGAATGAGTACTTTGCATCAATCTTCACGATGGAAGACACCAGTAACATTAGGAGAGTAACCAAAATTCAAGAGAGTTAGGGGGCAGAGGGGGCAGAGGTGAGTGCGGTGGCCATTACTAAGGAGAAGGTGCTAGGGAAGCTGAAAGGTTTGAAGGTAGATAAATCACCTGGGCCAAACGGACTACACCCCAGAGTTTTGAAGGAGATAACTGAAGAGAAAATGGAGGCATTAGTGGTGATCTTTCAGGAATCACTGGGGTCATGGAGGGTCCCAGAGGACTGGAAAATCACAAATGTAACGCCCCTGTTTAAGAAGGGAGGGAGGCAAAAGATGGGAAATTACAGGCTGGTTAGCCTGATCTCAGTCGATGATAAGATTTTAGAGTCCATTATTAAGAATGAGATTTCGGAATACCTAGAAGTGCATGGTAAAATAGGGCAAGGTCAGCATGGTTTCATCAAGGAGGGGTCATGCCTGAAAATCTGTTAGAATTATCTGAGGTAACGAGCAGGTTAGACAAAGGAGAGCCAGTGGATGTCATCTACCTGGAGTTTCAGAAGGCCTTTGACATGGTGCCGCACAGGAGGCTGCTGAGTAAGATAAGAGCCCGTGGTGTTAGAGGCAAGGTACAGGCCTGGGTGGAAGATTGGCTGACTGGCAGAAGGCAGAGACTGGGGATAAAAGAATCCTTTTCAGGATGGCAGCCGGTGACTAGCAGAGTTCCGCAGGTTCAGTGTTGGGACCACAACTTATCACTTTATACATCAATCACAGAAACCCTACAGTGCAGAAGGAGGCCACCCGGCCCATCGAGTCTGCACCGACCACAATCCCACCCAGGCCCCACCCCCACATATTTACCCGCTAATCCCTCTAACCTACGCATCCCAGGACTCTAAGGGGCAATTTTTAACCTGGCCAATCAACCTAACCCGCACATCTTTGGACTGTGGGAGGAAACCGGAGCACTCGGAGGAAACCCACGCAGACACGAGGAGAATGTGCAAACTCCACACAGACAGTGACCCGAGCCGGGAATCGAACCTGGGACCCTGGAGCTGTGAAGCAGCAGTGCTAACCACTGTGCTACCGTGCCGCCCCAACGATCAATGATCTAGATGAAGGAACTGAGGGCATTGTGGGTAGATTTGCAGATGATACAAAGATAGGTGTAGGGATGGGTAGTATTGTGGAGGTGGCGAGGCTGCAGGAGGACTTGGACAGGTTAGGAGATGGCCAAGAAGTGGCAGTGGAATACAATGTGGAAAAGTGTGAGATAATGCACTTTGGCAAGAAGAATAGAGGCATAGACTATTTTCAAAATTCAGAAATCAGAAGTGCAAGGGGACTTGGGAGTCTTAGTTCAGGATTCTTTTAAGGTTAACTTGCAGGTTGAGTTGGTGGTTAGGAAGGCAAATGCAACATTCGAATTCATTTTCAGAGGGCTAGAATACAAGAGCAGGGATGTACTTCTGAGGCTGTATAAGGCTCTGGTCAGACCACATTTGGAATGTTGTGAGCAGTTTTGGGCTCCGTACCTAAGGAAGGATGTGCTGGCCTTGGACAGGGTCCAGAGGAGGTTCATGAGAATGATCCCGGGAATGAAAAGCTTGACATATGAGGAGCATTTGAGGACTCTGGGTCTGCACTCGATGGAGTTCAGAAGGATGAGGGGGGGATCTCATTGAAACTTACAGAATATTGAAAGGCCTGGATAGAGTGGACATGGGGAAGATGTTTCCATTAGTCGGAGAGACTGGGATCCGAGGGCACAGCCTCAGAGTAAAGGGACGACCCTTTAGAATCGAGATGAGGAGGAATTTCATCAGCCAGAGAGTGGTGAATCTGTGGAACTCATTGCCGCAGAAGGCCGTAGAGCCCAGGTCATTGAGTGTCTTTAAGACAGAGATAGATAGGTTTTTGACTGGTAAGGGGATCAAAGGTTATGGGGAACAGGTGGGAGAATGGGGTTGAGAAACTTATCAGCCATGATCGAATGGTGGAGCAGACTCGATGGGCCGAATGGCCTAATTCTGCTCCTATATCTTATGGAATAAGGAAATTGAGCAAGTTGACTGATTTGGAGCCTGTTCCTGAGTTGTTGAAATTAACTGAACATTAACTATAGGATTGTCGACAGCAGCTTGTCACCAATGAGAAGAAAAATATACAGTAAGAAGTCTCACAACACCAGGTTAAGGTTCAACAGGTTAATCTGGAATCACGAGCTTTCAGAGCGCTGCTTCTTCATCAGGTGGAGCAGTGCTCCGAAAGCTTGTGCTACCAAATAAACCTGTTGGACTTTAACCTGGTGTTGTGAGACTTCTTACTGTGCCCACCCCAGTCCAAAGCCGGCAATTCCACATCAAGGAAAAATGTAGATCAGTCAGCAATCATTTCTGATCTCAAGATGGAGATTGAGGAGCAGAAGCATTGTACTAACACAGACAAAAGAAAATCATAGAAACCCTATGTAATAACTCCACGGAGATGAAAGTCCCGTCAGCAAGTTACTTTATTTACACCATACATCTGTACACAGCCAGCTCTCCAGTTGCTCCCTGCTGAATGCAGACTGGGAGTCTGACACACCTGCTTTAAATAGGGAGCATGAGGCTCCCTGATTTAACCATCAATTAGGACTCATCAGGTAGTTCTAGCAAGCCAACCTCATTAGCCTGGCTGAAGTCATCACACCCTACAGTGTAGAAAGAGGCCATTTGGCCCATCAAGTCTGTACCGACAACAATCCCACCTAAGCCCTTTCCCCGTAACCCCACTTACTTACCCCACTAATCCCTCTAACCTACGCATCCGAGGTCACTGAGGGAGAATTTAGCATGGCCAATGCACCAAACCCGCATATCTTTGGACTGTGGGAGGAAACCGGAGCACGCGGAGGAAACCCACGCAGATACGGGGAGAACGTGCAGACTCCGCACAGACAGTGGTCCAAGCCGGGAATCGAACCGGGGTTCCTGGCGCCATGAGGCAGCAGTGCTAACCACTGTGCCACCGTGCCAAAAAGGACAACGATCTGAAGTAAGAGTAGTGAGGCAAAAAGGGACGTTAAGGCTGATACAGAATTTAAAGAGAGCAAGTTAAATAGACAAAGCAGGCCTGAGCAAGGCAGGAAATGAGGGAAGACTGAGGAATTAAACTGCATTTATTTCAATGCAAGAGGCCTGACATGTAAGGCAGATGAACTTGGGGCGTAGTTGGTACATGAGACTGGGATATCATGGCTATTACAGAAACAGGGCTGAGGGAGAGGCAGGATTGGCAGCTCAATGTTCCAGGGTACAGATGCTATGGAAAGGATAGAAAGGTGGGTTGCGTTTTTGATTAGGGAAAAGATCATGGCACGACTTAGAGAGGATATTCCTGAGGGATCATCCAGTGAGGCTACATGGGTAGAACTGAGAAATAAGAAGGGACTGATCACTTTGATGGATTGTACGATAGGGCCCCCAAATAGTCAGCGGGAAATTGAGGAGCAAATATGTAGGGAGATTGCAGATAGCTGCAAGAATAATAGGGTTGCAATTATGGGGGATTTTAACTTCCAAAACATAGACTGGGATTGCCATAGTGTTAAGGGCTTGGATGGGGAGGAATTTGTTAAGTTTGTTCAGAATAAATTTCTCAATCGGTACATAGATGGCCCTATGAGAGAAGGGGCAAAACTTGACCTCCTCTTGGGAAATAAGGCAGGGCAGTGACTGAAGTGTTGGTAGGGGAGCACTTTGGGACCAGTGGCCATAATTCCATTAATTTTTAAATAATTATGGAAAAGGATAGGCGTGGTCCACAATTTAAAGTTCTAAGTTGGGGCAAGACCAATTTTGATGGTATTAGACAGGAACTTTCTAAAGTTGATTGGGGAAAACTGTTCACAGGTAAAGGAACATCTGGCAAGTGGGAGGCTTTCAAAAGCGAGATAAGAGTTCAGGGCCAGCATGTTCCTGTTAGTGTGAAGGACAAGGCTGGCAGGAGGAGGGAACACTGGATAACTGGAGACATTGAGGTTCTGGTCAATAAAAAGAAGGAAGCATATGTCAGGTAAAGAACAAAGAACAATACAGCACAGGAACAGGCCCTTCGGCCCTCCAAGCCTGCGCCGCTCATGTGCCCAACTAGACCATTCGTTTGTATCCCTCTATTCCCAGTCTGTTCATGTGGCTATCTAGATAAGTCTTAAATGATCCCAGCGTGTCCGCCTCAATCACCTTGCTTGGCAGTGCATTCCAGGCCCCCACCACCCTCTGTGTAAAATACGTCCCCCTGACATCTGTGTTGAACCTTGCCCCCCTCACCTTGAACCTGTGACCCCTTGTGTTCGTCACCTCTGACCTGGGAAAAAGCTTCCCACTGTTCACCCTATCTATGCCCTTCATAATTTTATACACCTCTATTAGATCGCCCCTCATCCTCCGTCTTTCCAGGGAGAACATCCCCAGTTTACCCAATCTCTCCTCATAGCTAAGACCCTCCAAACCAGGCAACATCCTGGTAAACCTTTTCTGTACTCTCTCCAAAGCTTCCACGTCTTTCTGGTAGTGTGGCGACCAGAACTGGACGCAATATTCCAAATGTGGCCTAACCAACGTTCTATACAGCTGCAACATCATATGCCAACTTTTATATTCTGTGCCCCGTCCAATAAAGGCAAGCATGCCATATGCCTTCTTCACCACCCTCTCCACCTGTGCTGCCACCTTTAAGGATCTGTGGACTTGTACACCCAGGTCCCTCTGTGTGTCTATACTCCTGATGGTTCTGCCATTTATTGTATAGCTCCCCCTTACATTAGATCTACCGAAATGCATCACTTCACATTTATCTGGATTAAATTCCATCTGCCATTTCTCCGCCCAATGTTCCAGCCTATCTATATCCTGCTGTATTCTCTGACAATGTTCATCACTATCCGCAACTCCAGCAATCTTTGTGTCATCCGCAAACTTACTGATCACACCAGCTACATCTTCCTCCAAATCATTTATATATATCACAAACAGCAGAGGTCCCAGTACAGAGCCCTGCGGAACTCCACTAGTCACAGACCTCCAACCGGAAAAAGACCCCTCCACTGCTACCCTCTGTCTTCTATGGCTAAGCCAGTTCTCCACCCATCTAGCTAGCTCACCTTTTATCCCGTGAGATTTAACGTTTTGCACCAGCCTGCCATGAGGGACCTTGTCAAACACTTTACTAAAATCCATATAGATGACATCCACGGCCCTTCCCCCGTCAATCGTTTTTGTCACCCCCTCAAAAAACTCAGCCAAATTTGTGAGGCATGACCTCTCTCATACAAAACCATGCTGTCTATCGCTAATGAGATTATTCAGTTCTAAATGTGCATAGATCCTATCTCTAAGAATCTTCTCCAACAACTTCTCTACCACGGACGTCAAGCTCACCGGCCTATAATTACCCGGGTTATCCTTGCTCCCCTTCTTAAATAACGGGACCACATTTGCTATCCTCCAATCCTCTGGGACCTCACCTGTGTCCAGGGAAGAGACAAAGATTTCTGTTAGAGGCCCAGCAATTTCATCTCATGCCTCCCTGAGGAGTCTAAGATAGCTGCCAGCTGGGGTCAAGTGAATCCCTTGCGGAGTATAGAGGGTGCAGGAATTCACTAAAAGGAAAATCAGGAGGCAAAAAGGGAACATGAAATAGCTTTGGCAGTGAAGTTAAAGGAGAATCCAAAGAGATTCTACAAATATATTAAGGGCAAAAGAGTAACTACAGAGAGAATAGGGCCCCTTAAAGATCAGTGAGGTTGTCTGTGTGTGGAACCACAGGAGATGTATGAGATCCTAAACGAATATTTCTCATCAGTATTTACCGCGGAGAAAGACAAGGAAGTTAGGGAACTCGGGAAAGTAAATAGTGATTCTTGAAAAGCGTCTATATTACAGAAGAGGAGGTGCTGGAGGTCTTAAAACACATAAAGGTAGATAAATCCCTGGGACCTGATCAAGTGTATCCCAGGACATTGAGGGAAGCTAGAGAAGAAATTGCGGTGCCCCTAGCGGAGATGTTTGTATCACCGACAGCCACAGGTGAGGTGCTGGAAGACTGGAGGGTGGCAAACGTTGTGACGTTATTTAAGAAAGGCAGCAGGGAAAAGCCAGTGAATTGCAGACTGGTGCCTAACGTCAGTGGTAGGGAAGTTGTTGGAGGGGATTCTGAGAGACGGGAACGACATGCATTTGGAAAGGCAAGGACTGATTAGGGGTAGTCAGCATGGCTTTGTGCATGGGAAATCATGTCTTACAAATTTGATAGGGTTTTATGAAGGGGTGACCAAGAAAATAGATGAGGGCAGTGCGGTAGACATTGTCTACATGGACCTTAGCAAGGCCTTTGACATAGTACCCCATGGGTAGATTGGTCAGCAAGGTTAGATCACATTGACCCTGAGAGAACTAGCCAATTGGATACAAAATTGGCTTGATGACAGAAGACGAGGGTGGTGGCAGAGGGTTGTTTTTCAAACTGGAGGCCTGTGACCAGGGATCGGTGCTGGGTCCACTGTTGTTTGTCATTTATACAAACAATTTGGATGACAGGATAGAAGATATGGTTATTAAGTTTGCAGATGACACCAAAATTGGGGGTGTAGTGAACAGTGAAGAAGGTTGTGTAAAACTACAATAGGATCTTGATCAACTGGGCCAGTGGGCCAAGGAATGGCAGATGAAGTTTAATTAAAATACGAGGTGTTGTATTTTGGTAGGACAAACCAGGGCAGGACTTATACAGATAATGGCAGGGGCCTGGGGAGTGTTGTCCAATGGAGAGACTGAGGGGTGCAGGTACAGAGTTCCTTGAAAGTGGCGTCACAGGTAGACAGGGTGGTGAAGAAGGCGTTTGGCACTCTTGCCTTCATCAGCCAGAGTATTGAATCCAGGAGTTGGGATGTTATGTCATAACTGTACAAGACATTGGTAAGGCCACATTTTGAATATTGCGTACAATCCTGGTCACCCTGCTACAGGGAGGAGGTTATTAAACTGGAAAGGGGGCAAAAAAGATTTACAAGGATGTTACCGGGACTGGAAGGTTTGAATTATGAGAGGCTGGATAGGCTGGGACTTTTTTCCCCGGAGCGTAGCAGGATGAGAGGTGACCTCATAGAGATTTATAAAGTAATGAGGGGCGTAGATCAGGTGACTGGCCAAGGTTTTTTCCCCAGGGTAGAGGAGTCCAAAACTAAATGGCATAAGTTTAAAGTGAGAGGGGAAAGATGTAAAAGGAACCTGAGGGGCAACTTTTTCACACAGAGGGTGGTGCGCGTATGGAATGAACTGCCAGAGGAGGTGATAGAGGCGGGGGCAATGACAACATTTACAATACATTTGGGCAGGTACATGGATAGGAAAGGTTTTGAGGGATACGGGCCAAACGCAGGCAAATGGGACAAGCTCAGTTTAAGAACCGGGTTGGCACGGGGGAGTTGGGCTGAAGGGCCTGTTTCCGTGCTGTATATCTTTATCACTCTAGTTAACAAGGAAGGGGACAGGGATAAAGTGACCATTCAGGGTGGCCCTGAACACATACGTGAAGTTGAGAATGGGTGCAAATGGACGTCTTTGACAAGGTCTGTGAGCATCTCAACCTTCTGCAAAAAAATCATTTGACATTTAAGGACTCTGAAAGTCAAAAGAACTAGTTGGACTCAGTGAAGGAAATTTTAAAAAAGCAAATCCAAAGTGGTTTGTGCCAGTTTGCAAATAATGCAAACTTTTACCTTCTGGACCCTGCCCAACTCGCTTGAGGACATCACCAGAATTGATTTACAATCATCAAACGGAATCTTTCTCGGTCTCAGAATCAAAGCTGGATCAAAAATATAATGAAGCCTCTGAAAAGAAAAGAAGCAGCTGAACAACAGCAGCCATTGGTTGGGAATTTGAATTATAGAGTACTAATAGTGTGAAACCTCGAGGTTTCGAAAAATGAAGCCATCTTTTCATATTGCTTGTTCAATATTTTTAAGGGGGGGAGGTGTGAAAATACTATTTTTATATATTTTATGTGTAAGTTAAGGCTGCTTTATGAGGCAGTGTTTTGTTACAAGACTTGAATTGTCTGGAAAACCATGCAGCTCAAGTGCTGAGAATGCAGAATAATAACTGATTTTAGCTAGGAATGTGTTACTTTTAGAGTTAATGGACCTTTTGTTTATTTAAGTTTTCCCGGGATTTTAAACTAGATATGCAGAGCCATGTGAGCTTTGATTAGGTTGATTTACAGGGACAGAGCCCTGTGATTAATGGGAGGAGCTAAGCTTGCAGAAAAGACCAATTTCATTTTCATTTTAAAATACAAACAGCTGCTGCCTGGACCTCCGGAGGAAGCAGGTGCCTCTGTCTCTCTAACTCTCTCCAGTGATTTTCTGAAAGTTCAAGGACTGTTAACCTAAGTCACAAGCAAGGATGCCTGTGTTTGCTAACTAATCGCTGGGCCTCTGATGCAAATCTTTGTCTCGTCACTGGACGCAGGTGAGGTCCCAGAGGATTGGAGGATAGCTAATGTGGTCCCGTTATTTAAGAAGGGTAGGAAGGATAACCCGGGTAATTATAGGCCGGTGAGCTTGACGTCCGTGGTGGGGAAGTTGTTGGAGAAGATTCTTAGAGATAGGATGTATGCGCATTTAGAAAGGAATAAACTCATTAATGATAGTCAGCATGGTTTTGTGAGAGGGAGGTCATGCCTCACTAAGCTGGTGGAGTTTTTTGAAGAAGTGACCAGAATGGTTGACGAGGGAAGGGCCGTGGATGTCGTCTATATGGACTTTAGTAAAGCGTTTGACAAAGTCCCTCATGGTAGGCTGGTGAAAAAGGTTGGTTCTCATGGGATAAAGGGGGAGGTGGCTAGATGGGTGGAGAACTGGCTTGGTCACAGAAGACAGAGGGTGGTAGTGGAGGGGTCTTTTTCCGGCTGGAGGCCTGTGCATAGTGGTGTTCCACAGGGCTCTGTATTGGGACCTCTGCTGTTTGTGATTTATATAAACGATCTGGAAGAAGGTGTAACTGGGGTGATCAGTAAGTTTGCGGACGACACAAAATTGGCAGGACTTGCAGATAGTGAGGAGCATTGTCAGAAGCTACAGAAGGATATAGATAGGCTGGAAATTTGGGCAAAGAAATGGCAGATGGAGTTCAATCCTGATAAATGCGAAGTGATGCATTTTGGTAGAAATAATGTAGGGAGGAGCTATACGATAAATGGCAGAACCATAAAGGGTGTAGATACGCAGAGGGACCTGGGTGTGCAAGTCGACAGATCCTCGAAGGTGATGTCACAGGTGGAGAAGGTGGTGAAGAAGGCATATGGCATGCTTGCCTTTATAGGACGGGGCATAGAGTATAAAAGTTGGGGTCTGATGTTGCAGATGTATAGAACGTTGGTTCGGCTGCATTTGGAATACTGCGTCCAGTTCTGGTCGCCACACTACCAGAAGGACGTGGAGGCTTTGGAGAGAGTACAGAGGAGGTTTACCAGGATGTTGCCTGGTATGGAGGGGCTTAGTTATGAGGAGAGATTGGGTAAACTGGGGTTGTTCTCCCTGGAAAGACGGAGAATGAGGGGAGACTTAATAGAGGTGTATAAAATTATGAAAGGCATAGATAGGGTGAACGGTGGGAAGCTTTTCCCCAGGTCGGTGGTGACGTTCACGAGGGGTCATAGGTTCAAGGTGAAGTGGGGGAGGTTTAACACAGATATCAGAAGGACATATTTTACACAGAGGGTGGTGGGGGCCTGGAATGCGCTGCCAGGCAAGGTGGTGGAGGCGGACACACTGGGAACGTTTAAGACTTATCTAGACAGCCATATGAACGGAGTGGGAATGGAGGGATACAAAAGAATGGTCTAGTTTGGACCAGGGAGCGGCACGGGCTTGGAGGGCCGAAGGGCCTGTTCCTGTGCTGTATTGTTCTTTGTTTGTCTTTGTTTAATTATAAAGAGGGGTTTCTGTCTATAAGCGAATTGTTGCTTGATTGGAACTAATTGTGATAGGTTAGCAATTAAGAATTATACCTTGTCATGATTAAGTATTGTCCAATTGTTAAGCTAATTCATTTGTTATAGTTAAACTGTGTTGTTAAATAAAACTTATTTTGATAAAGGCTCCCTCTGATTTGTCAGTAAAATCGCACTAAGTGTGAAACATCCTATCCTCACATTAATGCCAAAATGGAAAATCACTGGGGTCTAGTCTGGTTTCACTAATATATCTTGGGGATTCTGAGCTGGCATCTGAACACAATCGGAAAATATCTTCCAAACCCTTAAAGTCCCCTTATTTGCGAAAGGATATATTGGCCTTGGAGGGAGTGCAGAGAAGGTTCACCAGGTTGATACCGGAGATGAGGGGTGTGGCTTATGAGGAGAGATTAAACAGATTGGGTCTGTACTTGTTGGAGTTTAGAAGGATGAGGGGTGATCTTATAGAGACATATAAGATAATGAAGGGGCTGGATAGGGTAGAGGTGGAGAGATTCTTTCCACTTAGAAGGGAAACCAGAACTAGAGGGCACAGCCTCAAAATAAGGGGGGGCCGGTTCAGAACAGAGTTGAGGGGGAACTTCTTCTCTCAGAGGGTAGTGAATCTCTGGAATTCTCTGCCCATTGAAGTGGTGGAGGCTTCCTCGTTGAATATGTTTAAATCACGGGTATATAGTTTTCTGATCGATAAGGGAATTAGGGGTTATGGGGAGCAGGCGGGTAAGTGGAACTGATTCGCTTCAGATCAGCCATGATCTTGTTGAATGGCGGGGCAGGCTCGAAGGGCCAGATGGCCTACTCCTGCTCCTGTTTCTTATGTTCTTAAGTTCTTATGTCCCTCGCTTTTCTTAGAAACTCATCGAGTCCTTTTATCTGGACATGAATCCACAGAAGCTCCTCCTCTCGAACTAACCCTTCAAAGATCCTCCCACTGGACATTAGCTCTCTGCTGAAGTTCAGCTCTAAGGCAGATGTGGAGAACAGCCCTGACCATAGAACCATAGAACCATAGAAAATTACAGCTCCGAAACGGGCCTTTTGGCCCTTCTTGTCTGTGCCGAACCATTTTATGCCTAGTCCCACTGACCTGCACTTGGACCATATCCCTCCACACCCCTCTCATCCATGAACCCGTCCAAGTTTTTCTTAAATGTTAAAAGTGACCCCGCATTTACCACTTTATCCGGCAGCTCATTCCACACTCCCACCACTCTCTGCGTGAAGAAGCCCCCCTAATATTCCTTTTAAACTTTTCTCCTTTCACCCTTAACCCATGCCCTCTGGTTTTTTTCTCCCCTAGCCTCAGCGGCAAAAGCCTGCTTGCATTCACTCTATCTATACCCATCAAAATCTTATACACCTCTATCAAATCTCCCCTCAATCTTCTACGCTCCAGGGAATAAAGTCCCAACCTATTCAATCTCTCTCTGTAACTCAGCTTCTCAAGTCCCGGCAACATCCTTGTGAACCTTCTCTGCACTCTTTCAATCTTATTTACATCCTTCCTGTAACTAGGTGACCAAAACTGTACACAATACTCTAAATTCGGCCTCACCAATGCCTTATATAACCTTACCATAACACTCCAACTTTTATACTCGATACTCCGATTTATAAAGGCCAATGTACCAAAGGCAATCTTTACGACCCTATCCACCTGTGACGTCACTTTTAGGGAACTCTGTACCTGTATTCCCAGATCCCTCTGTTCAACTGCACTCTTCAGAGTCCTACCATTTACCCTGTACGTTCTTCTTTAGTTTGTCCTTCCAAAGTGCAATATCTCACACTTGTCTGCATTAAATTCCATTTGCCATTTTTCAGCCCATTTTTCTAGTTGGTCCAAATCCCTCTGCAAGCTTTGAAAACCTTCCTCACTGTCCACTACACCTCCAATCTTTGTATCATCAGCAAACTTGCTGATCCAATTTACCACATTATCATCCAGATCATTGATATAGATGACAAACAACAATGGACCCAACACCGATCCCTGCAGCACACCACTAGTCACAGGCCTCCACTCAGAGAAGCAATCCTCCACAACCACTCTCTGGCTTCTTCCATTGAGCCAGTGTCTTATCCAATTTACTACCTCCCCATGTATACCCAGCGACTGAACCTTCCTAACTAACCTCCCATGAGGGACCTTGTCAAAGGCCTTGCTGAAATCCAGGTAGACAACATCCACCGCCTTCCCTTCATCCACTCTCCTGGTAACCTCCTCGAAAAACTCTAATAGATTGGTCAAACATGACCTACCACGCACAAAGCCATGTTGACTCTCCCTAATAAGTCCCTGTCTATCCAAATATTTGTAGATCCTATCCCTTATCACACCTTCCAATAACTTGCCCACCACCGACGTCAAACTTACTGGCCGATAATTTCCCGGATTTCTTTTGGAACCTTTTTTAAACAACGGAACAACATGAGCCACCCTCCAATCATCCGGCACCTCCCCGGTGAATACTGACATTTTAAATATGTCTGCCAGGGCCCCTGCAAGTTCAACACTAGCTTCCCTCAAGGTCCGTGGGAATACCCTGTCCGGTCCTGGGGATTTATCCACTCTGATTTGCCTCAAGACAGCGAGCACCTCCTCTCCTTTAATCTGTAAAGGTTCCATGGCCTCCCTACCAGTTTGCCCTATTTCCGTAGACTCCATGCCCGTTTCCTCAGTAAATACGGATGCAAAAAAACCATTTAGTATCTCCCCCATCTCTTTTGGTTCCATACACAGTGTACCACTCTGGTCTTCAAGAGGACCAATTTTATCCCTCACTATCCTTTTGCTCCTAACATACCTATAGAAGCTCTTTGGATTTTCCTTCACTGTGTCTGCCAAAGCAACGTCATATCTTCTTTTAGCCCTCCTGATTTCCCTCTTAAGTAGCTTCTTGCACTTTTTATACTCCTCGAGCATCTGATGTGTTCCTTGCTGCCTGTACATTTCATACAACTCTCTCTTCCTCTTAATCAGTGTTACAATCTCCCTCGAGAACCAAGGTTCCTTATTCTTATTTACTTTGCCTTTAATCCTGACAGGAACATACAAACTCTGCACTCTCAAAATTTCTCCTTTGAAGGCCTCCCACTTTCCATTTACATCCTTACCAGAGAACAGCCTGTGCCAATCCACACTTCCCAGATCCCTTCTCATTTCATCAAATTTGGCCTTTTTCCAGTTCAGAACTTCAACCCAAGGACCAGATCTATCCTTATCCACAATCAGGTTGAAACTAATGGCATTATGATCACTGGATCCAAAGTGTTCCCTCACAGTCACATCCATCACCTGCCCTAACTCATTTCCCAATAGGAGATCCAATATCGCATCCTCTCTAGTCGGCACCTCTATATACTGATGTAGAAAATTCTCCTGAACACATTTTACAAACTCTACCCCGTCTAAAACTTTAACAGTATGCGAGTCCCAATCTATATGTGGAAAATTAAAATCCCCTACTATCACAACTATTGGGTGGTCTATAATACAAGCCCATTAATGTGGTCATACCTTTCCTGTTTCTCAGCTCCACCCATAGGGCCTCTGTAGACAAGCTCCCTAATCTATCCTGCCTGAGTACCGCTGTAACATTTTCCCTGACCAACAATGCCACCCCCCCACCTTTTATCCCTCTGCCTCTATCCCGCCTGAAACATTGGAACCCTGGAACATTGAGCTGCCAGTCCTGCCCCTCCTGTAGCCAAGTTTCACTAATGGCTATAATGTCATATTTCCACGTGTCTATCCACGCCTTCAGCTCATCTGCCTTCCCTACAATACTCCTGGCATTAAAATAGACACACCTCAAAAAATTATTTCCACCACACTCTACCCTTCCATTTGTGATTTTGCTTGAACTAACCTGTCTTTTTACCCCTGCTCCACTATCTGCTCTGGCACTCTGGTTCCCACCCCCCTGCAAATCTAGTTTAAACGCTCCCCAATAACACTAGCAAATCTCCCTGAAAGTATATTGGTCCCCTTGTAGTTTAGGTGTAACCCGTCTCTCTTGTACAGGTCCCACCTGCCCCAGAAGAGGTCCCAATGATCCAAGAATTGGAAACCCTGCCCCCTGCACCAGTTCCTCAGCCACGTGTTTATCTGCCCAAGCATCCTACTCCTGCCCTCACTGGCATGTGGCTCAGGTAGCAATCCTGAGATTACTACCCTCGGGGTCCTGCTTTTTAACTTCCTTCCAAGCTCTTTGTACTCACTCTTTAGGACCTCCTCACTCTTCCTTCCCACGTCATTGGTACCGACATGTACCACGACATCTGGCTGATCACCTTCCCTCTTTAGAACGCTGTGCACGCGATCAGAGACATCGCTGACCTTGGCACCTGGGAGGCAACAAACCATGCGGGAGTCTCTGTCCCGACAACAGAACCTCCGGTCCGTACCTCTGACCATCGAGTCCCCTATCAGTACTGCTCTCCTCTTCTTCATCCCACCCTTTTGCGCTGTAGTACCAGACTCAGTATCAGAGTTCCGGCTGTCGCAGTTTGTCCCAGGTAAAGCATCTCCCACAACAGTATCCAATTCAGTATACCTGTTGTGGAGGGGTATGTCCACTGGGGAACCCTGCTCTGCCTGTCCTTTCACACTGCCATTTCCTCTCCTTACAGTAACCCAATTTCCTGTGCTCTGCTGCTTAGGTGTAACTATCTCCCTAAAGCTACTGTCTATATACGTCTCATTCTCCCGAATTAGCTGGAGGTCATCAAGCTCCTTCTCCAGTTCCCTAACACGCTTAGCTAGCAGCTGCAGCTGAATGCATCTTTTGCAGGTGCTGTCGTCAGGGACACCGGAGGTCTCCCTGATCTCCCACATCCTGCAAGAGGAGCATTCCAACATCTTGCCTGGCATATTTTTTTTTTACTCTGGGGAAATACAGGAATAAACTTTCTGAAAAGAAAAAATAACCTACTCTCGCCTCTGCCTGTTCTCGCCGAAGCCCGTTTTGAGCCAAAGCCCTTCAGCTCTCACTCTGTCCCCTGCTCACTCTGCTGCCCGCTAACGACGCTGCCCACTCAAAGGCACGGCCTACCTTTAAACCCTCCAAAACCTTCCCAGGCTGCTGCTGGGCCTATTTCCTGTTTTGAAAAAAAACCTCCGATTTTTTTCACAAATTTAACTGAAAAATAATTAAATAAATTAGTGCACAAACAAGCTCCCTTACCCTCACCCACCAGATGTGGGTGATGTATTATCTCATGTCCTGGGCTATGAGCCATAACATCAAACAGATTGGAGCGAGCATTTCTTCAAGCCTTCCCAAAGCTGATGCTCAATTCTCCTTCTCACTGACCCACCCACTGCTCCACCACTCTCCCCCCCCCCCCTCCCTTCGCGCCCCCCCAACTGCCTGACAGACTGTGAATAATCTACATTTATAAAGGCTGACATTGTCCTGGAATGCCTTGCAGAGGGAGCTAGTCAGGTTCTGTGCATTAATGTTCACTGTGTGATCGATGACATTCATACCAATAGTGGACAAAGGCTAGATGGAATCTTACAAAGCTGGCTTGACCCCCACAAGGAGGAGTGCTCTCAGTGCGATGCGTTTGTGGAGATTCCAATGCTCAATAGCTATGGCTACCATCAACCCTCCAAGAAATAGGACATTCGTATCCTTCAGGTACTGCCGACAGACCTGAAAAAGAAATCACAAATAGGTATAACATCACAGTGAGGCCATGAGGGTGCGCATTACCCATCCTGAGGCGTGAACCACTCGAGATTGCCAAAACTAGACTGCGACGGCTTATGACCAGAGATCGCCATGGCCATTCACACTGGGGTCAGCGGGTTATGGTCAGTGGCTCCATTCACACTGGGGTCAGTGGGTTATGGTCAGTGGCTCCATTCACACTGGGGTCAGTGGGTTATGGTCAGTGGCTCCATTCACTCTGGGATCAATGGGTTATGGTCAGAGACTCCATTCACACTGGGGACAGTGGGTTATGGTCAGTGGCTCCATTCACACTGGGGTCAGTGGGTTATGGTCAGTGGCTCCATTCACTCTGGGATCAGCGGGTTATGGTCAGAGACTCCATTCACACTGGGGACAGTGGGTTATGGTCAGTAATTTCCATTCACACTGGGGTCAGTGGGTTATGGTCAGAGACTCCATTCACACTGGGGTCAGTGGGTTATGGTCAGTAATTTCCATTCACACTGGGGTCAGTGGGTTATGGTCAGAGACTCCATTCACACTGGGGTCAGTGGGTTATGGTCGGTAATCGCCATTCCCACTGGGGTCAGTGGTTATGGTCAGAGATCTCCATTCACACATAAGAACATAAGAACATAAGAAATAGGAGCAGGAGTCGGCCATCTAGCCCCTCGAGCCTGCCCCGCCATTCAACAAGATCATGGCTGATCTGAAGTGGATCAGTTCCACTTACCCGCCTGCTCCCCATAACCCTTAATTCCCTTACCGATCAGGAATCCATCTATCCGTGATTTAAACATATTCAACGAGGTAGCTTCCACCACTTCAGTGGGCAGAGAATTCCAGAGATTCACCACCCTCTGAGAGAAGAAGTTCCTCCTCAACTCTGTCCTAAACTGACCCCCCTTTATTTTGAGGCTGTGCCTTCTAGTTCTGGTTTCCTTTCTAAGTGGAAAGAATCTCTCCATCTCTACCCTATCCAGCCCCTTTATTATCTTATATGCCTCTATAAGATCCCCCCTCAGCCTTCTAAACTCCAACGAGTACAAACGTAATCTGCTCAGTCTCTCCTCATAATCTACACCCCTCATCTCCGGTATCAACCTGGTGAACCTTCTCTGCACTCCCTCCAAGGCCAATATATCCTTTCGCAAGTAAGGGGACCAAAACTGCACACAGTACTCCAGTTGCGGCCTCACCAATGCCTTGTACAGTTGCAGCAAGACTTCTCTGCTTTTATATTCTATGATATGGAGATGCCGGCATTGGACTGGGGTAAACACAGTAAGAAGTTTAACAACACCAGTGGTTTAACCTGGTGTTGTTAAACTTCTTACTTTATATTCTATCCCTCTCGCGATAAATGCCAACATCCCATTTACCTTCTCGATCACCTGTTGTACTTGCAGACTGAGTTTTTGCGACTCATGCACAAGGACCCCCAGGTCCCTTTGCACAGTAGCATGTTGTAATTTTTTTCCATTTAAATAATAATCCAATTTGCTATTATTTCTTCCAAAGTGAATAACCTCGCATTTGCCAACGTTATACTCCATCTGCCAGATCCTCGCCCACTCACTCAGCCTGTCCAAATCTCTCTGCAGACCTTCCGCTTCCTCCACGCAATTCACTTTCCCACTTATCTTCGTGTCATCAGCAAACTTTGTTACCCTACACTCAGTCCCCTCCTCCAGATCATCTATGTAAATAGTAAACAGTTGAGGCCGCAGTACCGATCCCTGCGGCACGCCACTAGTCACCATCTGCCAACCAGAAAAGCACCCATTTATTCCAACTCTCTGCTTCCTGTTGGATAGCCAATCCCCAATCCACACTAACACCCTACCCCAACTGGGTCAGTGGTTTGTGGTCAGTGACTCCATTCACACTGGGGTCAGTGGGTTATTATCAGTAATCTCCATTCACACTGGGGTCGGTGGGTTATGGTCAGTGACTCCATTCACACTGGGGTCAGTGGGTTATGGTCAGTGACTCCATTCACACTGGGGTCAGTGGGTTATGGTCAGTGACTCCATTCACACTGGGGTCAGTGGGTTATGGTCAGTGACTCCATTCACACTGGGGTCAGTGGGTTATGGTCAGTGACTCCATTCACACTGGGGTCAGTGGGTTATGGTCAGTGACTCCATTCACACTGGGGTCAGTGGGTTATGGTCAATAATCTCCATTCACACTGGGGTCAGTGGGTTATGGTCAGTGACTCCATTCACACTGGGGTCAGTGGGTTATGGTCAGTGACTCCATTCACACTGGGGTCAGTGGGTTATGGTCAGTAATCTCCATTCACACTGGGGTCAGTGGTTTGTGGTCAGTGATTTCCATTCACACTGGGGTCAGTGGGTTATGGTCAATAATCTCCATTCACACTGGGGTCAGTGGGTTATGGTCAGTAATCTCCATTCACACTGGGGTCAGTGGTTTGTGGTCAGTGATTTCCATTCACACTGGGGTCAGTGGGTTATGGTCAGAGACTCTATTCACACTGGGGTCAGTGGGTTATGGTCAGAGACTCTATTCACACTGGGGTCAGTGGGTTATGGCCAGTAATCTCCATTCACACTGGGGTCAGTGGGTTGTGGTCAATAATCTCCATTCACACTGGGGTCAGTGGGTTATGGTCAGTGACTCCATTCACACTGAGGTCAGTGGGTTATGGTCAGAGACTTAATTCACACTGCGGTCAGTGGTTATGTTCAGAGTTAGAGATGATTTCAGAGACTCCAAGGAACACGATGACATTAGCCTCGACCCCAAATATTTTTGATTTTGCACAGTAAGAAGTCTCACAACACCGATTAAAGTCCAACAGATATATTTGGTAGCACGAGCTTTTGAATCATTCTGTAACCCCAGGGGGCAACCCAAAAAACAAACAAAAATCCATTCGCGCAGGTTACAACAAACCCCATTACTTAGGATCAATTATTATTCTCCATTCTCAGCACGTGGACTACCTTGAGCAGACAAATTGGCACCGTGATCAGAGCTGAAGTTTAAAACATTCCTTTCACAAGAAACAGAACAGTAAGTAGTCTCACAACACCAGCTAGCACGAGCTTCATCAGGTGATTTTGATTTTGGCATTCGTATGAGGATAAGTGTATTACTCCAGGTGTGACTTGATTGAACCACTCGGAAGCTTTTATTAAAACAGACTTTATTTAACAATACAGTTTAACAATAACAAAAAGAATTTGCACAACCTTTACCAATTGAAATACTTAAACATAACAAGAAATAATTCTTAACTGCTAACCTATCTCTATTAGTTCCAATTTAAGCAATATCCCTCATTGATGTGAACCCCTCTTCAAAATCAGTTCGCAAACAACAGGCTTATGTGTTGGTATGGGGCCTGCTAGTCCTCAAACCTCCAGAACACCTCTGGAGAGAAATACCTATTTTCCGCAGGTCGCAATTACAGTCTTTAGAGAGAGGAAGAGAAAAGCTGCTGTTCCTTGCAATTCCAAACAGAAAACTGCCTGCTTTTTCCCTCTGTAAGCCTAGCTCCTCCCATTAGCACATCAGCTCTCTTTTGAATCATTCTAATTAAACCCTAGTCTGTAACCCCAGGGGACAACCCAAAAAACAAACAAAAATTCATTAGCGCAGGTTACAACAAACCCCATTATTTAGGATAAATTATTCTTCTCCATTCTCAGCACATGGGCTGCCTTGAGCAGACAAATTGGCACCGTGATCAGAGCTGAAGTTTAAAACATTCCTTTCACAAGAAACAGAATAGTAAGTAGTCTCACAACACCAGATTAAAGTCCAATAGGTTTATTTGGTAGCACGAGCTTTCTGAGCGCTGCTCCTTCATCAGGTAAGCGCTCACCTGATGAAGGGGCAGCACTCCAAAAGCTCGTGCTACCAAATAAACCTATTGGACTTTAACCTGGTGTTGTGAGACTACTTACTGTGCCCACCCCAGTCCAATGCCAGCAAATCCACATCAAGAAACAGAATATAAATACATTCCTTAAAAGCACAAAATCATATCATCAGAGATCTCCATTCACACAGGGGTCAGTGGGTTATGGTCAGTGACTCCATTCACACTGGTGTCAGTGGGTTATGGTCAGTGACTCCATTCACACAGGGGTCAGTGACTCCATTCACACTGGGTCAGTGGGTTATGGTCAGTAATCGCCATTCACACAGGGGTCAGTGGGTTATGGTCAGTAATCGCCATTCACACAGGGGTCAGTGGGTTATGGTCAGTGACTCCATTCCCATAGGGATCAGTGGGCTCTGTGCCTCTCGCCAGTTAATGGTACTGGAACATTAGCAGGTTAGCTCAATGTTAATCCAGTAACCCCTAACACAACATGGGATTGGCCAGGTTAGCTCAATGTTAATCCAGTAACCCCTAACACAACAGGAGATTGGCCAGGTTAGCTCAGTGTTAATCCAGTAACCCCTAACACAACATGAGATTGGCCAGGTTAGCTCAATGAGCTGATACCTTTCCCAAATTGTACACAAGATGGTTAACAACCATCTTGACAACAATCATTTTATGTCTCTGTGCACTGTTTGAGAGCACATTTCCGCTCCATCTGACGAAGGAGCAGCGCTCCGAAAGCTTATGGTATTTGCTACCAAATAAACCTGTTGGACTTTAACCTGGTGTTGTGAGACTTCTCTCTGTGACAACCAATGAACAGGGTTTCTCTGGGGCACTGTTCACTGTTGACAACCTGCTTATTGGTTGTCAACCATCTTTTGCACAATTTGGGAATGGTTATCTCAGTGTTAATCCGGTAACCCCTACCACAACATGAGATTGGCCAGGTTAGCTCAATGTTAATCCAGTAACCCCTAACACAACATGAGATTGACCAGGTTAGCTCAATGTTAATCCAGTAACCCCTACCACAACATGAGATTGGCCAGGTTAGCTAACCTGGTCAATCTCATGTTGTGTGGTCTGTCTCTAGGAACTAAACTAACCAAATACCAGCCAGAAGAACCGTTTTATCCTCAATGTTCTTTGGAAGGATGAAGATTAGAGAGTGACTCTTAGTTACAACCTTGTTTCTCTTTAAAGTTTCCTGTTCAGTTTGAGGGAGATGGATTTCAGGGGGAACTGTGTGAATGCTGAAACTTACCGTTTTCGACGGCATGATTCCGAACATTGGGAAGAGTAAAATGGGAAGAAAGGAAGTGACAGCGAGGGGGATGACTTCAGTGCACCAATAAACAGCCATGATCAGGACAATAAATCCACAATAGGCTTCCTGTTGGCGAAGGAGAGACAAATCAGATCAACAGCAATCTCCTGGCAGTGACAACAACAACTGACACTCATCTAGCACCTTACATGTTCAAAGTGCGGCACAGGAGAGATACCAAACCAAATCTGACATGGAGTCAGGAAATGGAACTTACTCTGGTTGGAACAGCGATGGGTAGAGGCATGAGGAGGAGCACGGGGACACCTAACAGCAAAGGGTTCCTGTAGTTACGAAGTTGTCTGAGAAAGGGCAGCATTGTAGATGATCAGCGTGGCCGGAGCCGCTCCTTCCTCCGCTGTCCACTCCACTGGCTCCAAGCTCCCAGCAAATTTAATTATATTTTCGTTCATCTGTTTTAACTCACTAACTAGCTTTACCATCGTCTGGTTATTATTAACCAGCAGCCTCCGCCGTCACAGTGCCCTGGTCCAAGCATAACAATGACCGGGGGGAGGGGGGGGGGGGGGTGGGGGGTGTCCGGGGACTGAAAAGACAGGCCCGGCTTTTACCCCCACACACATAGACCCCCACCACCACCACCCCCCCACACGTAGACCCCCACCACCACCACCCCCCCACCCCCACACACATAGACTCCCACCACCCCCCACACACATAGACCCCCACCACCACCACCCCCCCACCCCCACACACATAGACTCCCACCACCCCCCCCCCACACACATAGACCCCCACCACCACCCCCCACCCCCACACATATAGACCCCCACCACCACCCCCCCACACACATAGACCCCCACCACCACCACCCCCCCACACGTAGACCCCCACCACCACCACCCCCCCACCCCCACACACATAGACTCCCACCACCCCCCACACACATAGACCCCCACCACCACCACCCCCCCCACACGTAGACCACCACCACCCCCCCCACCCCCACACACATAGACTCCCACCACCCCCCCCACCCCCACACATATAGACCCCCACACACATAGACCCCCACCACCACCCCCCACCCCCACACATATAGACCCCCACCACCACCCCCCCCCCACACATAGACCCCCACCAGCCCCCCACACACATAGACCCCCACCCCCCCACACACACATAGGCCCCCACCACCACCCCCACACACATAGACCCCCACCACCACCACCCCACACACATAGACCCCCCACACACATAGACCCCCACCACCCCCACACACATAGACCCCCACCACCCCCCCACCCCCACACACATAGACCCCCCCCACCCCCATACACATAGACCCCCACCACCCCCACACACATAGACCCCCACCACCCCCACACACATAGACCCACACAGAAACATCCACACACACAGAAACACGTGGGAGTGGGGCTGCTTGGGGGGGGGGGGGGTTGTTAACCACCTGAGGTGAGGGGTGGGTGCTCCTTGGGTAAAAGAGCGCCCAATTCTGGAGTGACCCCCACCTCCCATGACTCCTCAGTGTGGCCACTGTCAGGGTTCCCCAGGAGGGGGGTGTGGGGGGGTCTCCCCATGTGTTACAGGACCCACCCCCACCACCAGCCGTGCCACAAAGGGACCCTCCATTGGCCCCTTACGGCTCCAACTGGTGTCTGGGTGGAGGGCCGCCCATCACTAGAAAATGCCAACCCCCAGCACATCCTGGCCCCTTGCCCAGCCCCATGCACCCCTTCCCCTCCCCCAACCCCCCCCCCCCCCCCCCCCCCCGCCAACTTTTCAGCCTTGCTGTCGCTCCCTGAGGCCTCAAAAATTCCCAGCCACCAGGTGACACTGGGAAGCTTTATGTTGTCTCCACAATTCACACTAGTGAGGTGGGGTTTGGGCCACTTTATAATGACTCTCTCTCTACCATCCATGCACAGGCAGCAGAGTTTACCACATACAACCCTCCATCAACAGCACCTTCCAAACCCATGACCTCTGCCACCCAGATGCACAATGGCAGCAGATCCATGTGAACACAGGTGGCACAGTGATTAGCACTGCTGCCTCACAGCGCCAGGAATCCCTGGGTTCGATCCCCGGCTTGGGTCACTGTCTGTGTGGAGGTTGCACATTCTCCCCGTGTCTGCATGCGTTTCCTCCGGGTGCTGCGGTTTCCTCCAGTCTTTCCTCAGTCCAAAGATGTGTAGGCCAGGAGGATTGACCATGTTAAATGCATGGGGTTACGGGGATAGAGCAGGGGAGGGCCTGGGTGCGATGCTCTTTCTGGGAACCGGTGAAGACTCAATGGGCTGGATGGCCTCTGCACTGTAGGAATTCTATGGTTTTACAAACACTACCACCTGGAGGTTTCCTCCAAGTCACACACCATCCTGACTTGGAAATACATCGCCATTCCTTCACTGTCATGGGATCAAAATCCTGGAACTCCCTCCCTAACAGCAATGTGGCTGTACCAACACCACATGGACTGCAGCGGCTCAAGAAGACAGCTTGATGTGATTTGATTTATTATTGTCACATGTATTAACATACAGTGAAAAGTATCGTTTCTTGCGCGCGATACGGACAAAACCTACCGTTCATAGAGAAGGAAAGGAGAGAATGCAGAATGTAGTGTGACAGTCATAGCTAGGGTGTAGAGAAAGCTCATCACCGCCTTCTCAAGGGAGATTTAGGGTGAATGCTGGCCTAGCCAGTGATGCTCACATCCCGTGCATTAATATTTTTAAAAATTCCATTTGACATCCATGAAATGAACTTGTGTCTAATTGTTTGCTCGAACATCCTGTTTAACCTTTACTCGGACAGTTAGTTTAGTAACAGGTCATTAAATTCACCTGATCACGATGTAGAAATGTCTTGTGTCAGAAGGTGTGCTGGAGCCATGTGCTTGACCGAGATAAGAGGCCCGCACTGCCCTCTGTCAGCAAGACAGCCTGTGGAAGGACTTTTCTCAATCAGAGAGAGAGAGGAGATGGAGTTACTTCTATAACATTCAATTAATCTCTTATGATTTTATAAGAACAAAGAAAATTACAGCACAGGAACGGGCCCTTCAGCCCTCCAAGCCTCCACCGACCATGCTGCCTGACTTAACTAAAACCCCCTACCCTTCCAGGGATCATATCCCTCTATTCCCATCCTATTCATGTATTTGTCAAGACGTCCCTTAAAAGTCACCACCGTATCCACTTCCACTGCCTCCCCCAGCAACGAGTTCCAGGCACCCACTATTCTCTGTGTAACAAATCTGCCTCGTACATCTCCTTTAAACCTTGCCCCTCGCATCGTAAACCTGTGCCCCCTAGTAATTGACTCTTCCACCCTGGGAAAAAGCTTCTGACTATCCACTCTGTCCATGCCTCTCATAATCTTCTAGACTTCTATCAGGTCTCCCCTCAACCTCCATCGTTCCAGTGAGAACAAACCAAGTTTCTCCAACCTCTCCTCATAGCTAATGCCCTCCATACCAGGCAACATCCTGGTAAACCTTTTCTGTACTCTCTCCAAAGCCTCCACATCCTTCTGGTAGTGTGGCGACCAGAATTGAACACTATATTCCAAATGCGGCCTAACTAAGGTTCTATAAAGCTACAACATGACTTGCCAATTTTTAAACTCAATGCCCCGGCCAATGAAGGCAAGCATGCCGCATGCCTTCTTGACTACCTTCTCCACCTGCATTGCCACTTTCAGTGACCTGTGTACCTGTATACCCAGATCCCTTTGCCTATCAGTACACTTAATGGTTCTGCCATTTACTGTATATTTCCTATCTGTATTAGACCTTCCAAAATGCATTACCTCCCATTTGTCCGGATTAAACTCCATCTGCCATCCCTCCACCCAAGTCTCCAACTGATCTATATCCTGCTGTATCCTCTGATGGTCCTCATCGCTATCCGCAAATCCACCAACCTTTGTGTCGTCCGCAAACTTATTAATCAATCCAGTTACATTTTCCTCCAAATCATTTATATATATTACAAACAGCAAAGGTCCCAGCACTGATCCCTGAGGAACACCACTTGTTAGATAGCCATTTCTTTCATTACATCTCCCCACTTTGAGAAGGAAATACTGATTTCTAACACTCAGCCCCTGACTAATCTCGCTGATGTCGAGAGGTTCTTAGCAGGGGAACCTTGCACAAGGTTTGTCTCTCTGGTCACTGACCTGATTGTTGGTGACTGAAGAGATTGAGGACATGCAGATTCTTGAGCGGTTTGATCACAGGGACTTCTGCTTTGGAGGGGCTCTGATACAAGTAGGTCCTTCCATTCCTGCCTCTTTCTGTAGGATCCAAGTGTAGAAGTGGCTTTCCTGGTTGTTGTGAGCCCACTGTCTCTGTGAGAAGCTTCGTACTCCTCCCACCCAGTTAGTCAGTGTGAGCCAGAGAGAGACAGCCCCCTTTCCTGCTGGCTTTAGGGAGCTGCAATGTGGTCTTATTTGTTGCATCACAGTTCACCATAAAGCACTGCTTTAGATTCATAGAATCCCTGTAGTGCAGAAGGAGGCCATTCAGCCCATCAAACCTGCACCAACAACAATCCCACCCAGGCCCCATCCCTGTAACCCTATGTTTTTACCCCACTAGCCCCTTTGACACTAAGAGGCAACTTAGCATGGCCAATCCACCTAACCGACACATCTTTGGACTGGAAACCGGAGCACCCGGAGGAAATCCACGCAGATATGGGGAGAACATGCAGACTCTGCACAGTCACTCAAGCTGGGAATGGAACCCGGGTCCCTGGTGCTGTGAGGCAGCAGTGCTAACCACTGTGCTACCTTTGTCTTTCTGGAATGCTCCACACATGACATATAAGCTCTCCAGCCCCATTGATGTTGTAATAGTCCGTCACGCAAACCAACCTCCCATCCGTTAACTCCGTCTATACTTTCTACTGCCTCGGCAAAGCAGCCAGCATAATTAAGGACCCCACGCACCCCGGACATTCTCTCTTCCACCTTCTTCCTTTGGGAAGAAAGGTCTGAGATCACGTACCAACTGACTCAAGAACAGCTTCTTCCCTGCTGCCATCAGATTTTTGAATGGACTTGCCTCGCATCAAGTTGATCTTTCTCTACACCCTCGCTATGACTGTAAACACTACATTCTGCACCCTCTCCTTTCCTTCTCTATGAACGGTATGCTCTGTCCGTATAGCACGCAAGAAACAATACTTTTCATTGTATGTTAATACATGTGACAATAATAAATCAAATCACATCAATTGGATCCCATGCTGGACAGGCCCATTCTGGGAGAACATCATTCTTTGTGATGTCAGGTTGCTATCTGATTGGAAACAGCGTTGATGGAAACCCTCCCCTGACTGGGAGCCAGAACTGGAGGGCAGACAGACAGTGTGTGTGTGTTGAGTTTTGGTGGAGGTGTGCGGTGAATGGTGGTACCAGAGGTGACCAGCTATTGGTCTTAACCACTGGATTGTGTATGTCGGTGTCGGCCGTGTCATCAATTCAGTTCCTGCTGCCACCCAGATGTGTAAACAGCTGTGCCCCGCTGAGGTTGTTATCGAGGTTGAATCGTGAGCCATTGTAATTCCTTCCCTGAAATCTAACTCTTTCCAAATTCTGAGGTGTTTTTCTGAACTTCTCAATCAGACCCCGCGGGTGAAGTATGAGAATTGTCACAATCATCAACACAAACTCTTGGGCGATATTCAGGGGACGTCTTAAACCGGCTGAGTGTGGCTGAGGTTGCGCTGACACCTATCAGAGCTTGATCCGGATCAGTCCCGCACTCCCACTGGTTGCAAATCCTGCTCCACCCCCCTGTTCAGCAGTGCTAGTTCCCAGCAGGAATGATATGAGGTCTAAGGACACAGAATGGGATGCACACACTGGGCTGCACGCGGGAACTGCAGACAGACAGACTGTGTCGGTGTGGGGAGCAGGACATGTCACTATTACAGCGGGCTGGGTGCATTCAAACAGAACCTACTCCAATTTTTCACTGTGCCGCAATGCAGAAAGTTCCCAGCTGAAGGCACACAGATTTTACACTATTTTCTCCCCGGATCTGGACATTGATGTGACAGGGAGAGTGATTCTGGATCCAGAGTGAAGCCACGTGCTGGCCTTAACTTCACAAATAACTCTTCACCTGTGGGGGCACCTCTCTGTGTTGGGGCGATCCCAGCTCCGATTCTGTTCCACCAAAGCTGGTATTCTGATCCAATAAGAAGTTTAACAACACCAGGTGCTGGAAGGGTCCTTAATTCTGCTGGCTGCTTTGCCGAGGCAGTAGAAAGTATAGACGGAGTTAACGGATGGGAGGCTGGTTTGCGTGACGGACTATTACAACATCAATGGGGCTGCAGAGCTTATATGTCATGTGTGGAGCATTCCAGAAAGACAAAGGTAGCACAGTGGTTAGCACTGCTGCCTCACAGCACCAGGGACCCGGTGATCTTTAGCCTGGTGTTGTTAAACTTCTTACTGTGTTTACCCCAGTCCAACGCCGGCATCTCCACATCATGACTATCCGGATCCAATCCCAGTTTTCCATAAACCTGACATTGTTCCTGCTATTCCTGTGAACCGGGAGCCAGTGTGGATCAGCGAGCACAGGGGTGAGAGGGGAATGGGACTTGGTGCGTGTTAAGACTTACAGCAGGATCTGGACACGCTCAGGTTTATAGAGGGTGGAATGTGGGGTCCGGCCGGGAGACTGATGGATTGGTGGTGCAGCTGGAACCAGTGCACTCGCTGCAAGGTTCAACCTTTGTTCCCCACCCCAAAATACATTGTCTAAGATAAAAGCAAAAAGGTGCAGATGCTGAAATCTGAAACCAAAACAGAAAATGCTGGAAAATCTCAGCCGGTCTGACAGCATCTGTGGAGAGAGAATACAGTCAACGTTTCGAGTCTGGGTGACCCTTCGTCAGAGCTAAGAGCAAAGAGAATCAGCGGAGATTTATATTATGAGGGTGCTGGAGTCGGGGGAAATGGGACAAAGGAAATGTAAATAAGGATACAGAAGGCTGAGAAGGTGCTAAAAGTATCCATTAAATGATCAGAATGTGTGAATGGCAGAACAGAGGTACAGGTGGGTGAAGGACTGCCTGAGGAATGTGGCAGTTGCCCGGAAAGGCGAGGGGGGGGTGGTAGAGGGGGTGGAGGGGGCAAGAAGGAGAGCTAGAATGGAAAGTGGAAAATGGAGGTGAGGAAGAAGGAAGATGAAATGAATGAATAGGATGAAACAAAATGACTGTCAGAGAGTCAGTGCAGACTCGATGGGCCAAATGGCCTCCATCTGCACGATGTGGAGATGCCGGCGTTGGACTGGGGTGGGCACACTAAGAAGTCTCACAACACCAGGTTAAAGTCCAACAGGTTTATTTGGTAGCAAACGCCACACAAGCTTTCGGAGCACTGCCCCTTCGTCAGGTGAGTGGGAATTCTGTTCACAAACAGGGCATATAGAACATAGAACATAGAACAGTACAGCACAGAACAGGCCCTTCGGCCCATGATGTTGTGCCGAGCTTTATCTGAAACCAAGATCAAGCTATCCCACTCCCTATCATCCTGGTGTGCTCCATGTGCCTATCCAATAACCGCTTAAATGTTCCTAAAGTGTCTGACTCCACTATCACTGCAGGCAGTCCATTCCATACCCCAACCACTCTCTGCGTAAAGAACCTACCTCTGATATCCTTCCTATATCTCCCACCATGAACCCTATAGTTATGCCCCCTTGTAATAGCTCCATCCACTCGAGGAAATAGTCTTCGAACGTTCACTCTATCTATCCCCTTCATCATTTTATAAACCTCTATTAAGTCTCCCCTCAGCCTCCTCCACTCCAGAGAGAACAGCCCTAGCTCCCTCAACCTTTCCTCATAAGACCTACCCTCCAAACCAGGCAGCATCCTGGTAAATCTCCTCTGCACTCTTTCCAGCGCTTCCACATCCTTCTTATAGTGAGGTGACCAGAACTGCACACAATATTCCAAATGTGGTCTCACCAAGGTCCTGTACAGTTGCAGCATAACCCCAAGGCTCTTAAACTCCAACCCCCTGTTAATAAAAGCTAACACACTATAGGCCTTCTTCACAGCTCTATCCAGTTGAGTGGCAACCTTTAGAGATCTGTGGATATGGACCCCAAGATCTCTCTGTTCCTCCACAGTCTTCAGAACCCTACCTTTGACCCTGTAATCCACATTTAAATTAGTCCCACCAAAATGAATCACCTCACATTTATCAGGGTTAAACTCCATTTGCCATTTTTCAGCCCAGCTTTGCATCCTATCTATGTCTCTTTGCAGCCTACAACAGCCCTCCACCTCATCCACTACTCCACCAATCTTGGTGTCATCAGCAAATTTACTGATCCACCCTTCAGCCCCCTCCTCTAAGTCACTAATAAAAAATCACAAAGAGCAGAGGACCAAGCACTGATCCCTGTGGCATGTGTGACATGAACCCATGACGGCCTCAACTGGGATATTGGGTTCATGTCACACTATCTGTAATCCCCACAGCTTGCCTGGACCTGCAGAGTCTCACTAACTGTCCTGTCTGGAGACAATACACATCTCTTTAGCCTGTCTTGATGCTCTCTCCACTCACATTGTTTGTATCTTAAAGACTTGGTTAGCTGTAAGTATTCGCATTCCAACCATTATTCATGTAAATTGAGTTTGTGTCTTTATATGCCCTGTTTGAACAGAATTCCCACTCACCTGAAGAAGGAGCTTAAGGCTCCGAAAGCTTGTGTGACTTTTGCTACCAAATAAACCTGTTGGACTTTAACCTGGTGTTGTTAAACTTCTTACTCCTTCTGCACTGCAGGGATTCTATGAACAGATTGTTGGGAAAAGCCAAAGGAATCACTAAGTTAGGAAAGAGACCAGCCAGCCCTTGATCTAGCCCATGGGTAACCCCAATGCCACTCTGCCTTGACTCTCGATGCCCTCAGGGGCAACTAGCGATGCTGCCTTGACTGAGGCAGCCAGATCCTAGAAGGCAGAAGGGAATGAACACTCTGTCTGTATCCAGACAGCAGAGACAGGTTATTGAGGAGAATCTGTCCACATCAGTGAGATCACACAGAGAACACAATCCATCCAACCCAGCCCCAGTCTGCTCAGACACTGCCAGTGATTGGGCAGAGTGAGGCATCTCTCCCAGTGAGTGGAGAGGAGAGCTGGACATGAGGTGAAGAAATCCCCAGAGGGGGAGAGATCGGCGAGATCCAGATCCAAACTCTCCTGTCCCCCCTCCCAGCTTCACTCAGCACCCGCCAGCTCTCCAATAACTCCAAACTGCAGCACCGAATCCCCTTCTCTGAGACACATCTCCACAGCTCACAGCTCAGGGAGTGATCATTCTCCCATTTCCTGGCAGTGCGACCTGTTTCACAGACTGAGCCCTCTCTCTCTCTCTCTCTCTGAAACATTGACTCCAATCTTTACTGGAGTGGGAATTCCCAGTGGGAGCTGGGGAAAGGGGGAATGGGAGATGGGGGGCGAAGGTGAGAGAAAGGGGGAGATTGGGGTTAGAGTGGGAAAGGGAACCCAGGGAGAGGGGAATCAGAGAGAGAGAGAGAGCAGCAGGGGGAGAGAGGAATCAGAGAGAGAGAGCAGCAGGGGAGAGGGGAATCAGAAAGAGAGAGAGAGCAGCAGGGGGAGAGGGGAATCAGAGAGAGAGAGAGAGAGAGAGCAGCAGGGGGAGAGAGGAATCAGAGAGAGAGAGAGCAGCAGGGGGGAGGGGAATCAGAGAGAGAGAGAGCAGCAGGGGGAGAGGGGAATCAGAGAGAGAGAGAGCAGCAGGGGGAGAGGGGAATCAGAGAGAGAGAGAGCAGCAGGGGGGAGGGGAATCAGAGAGAGAGAGAGCAGCAGGGGGAGAGGAATCAGAGAGAGAGAGCAGCAGGGGGGAGGGGAATCAGAGAGAGAGAGAGCAGCAGGGGGAGAGGAATCAGTGAGAGAGAAAGAGAGAGCAGCAGGGGAGAGGGGAATCAGAGAGAGAGCAGCAGGGGGAGAGGAATCAGAGAGAGAGAGAGCAGCAGGGGAGAGGGGAATCAGAGAGAGAGAGCAGCAGGGGGAGAGGAATCAGAGAGAGAGAGAGCAGCAGGGGGAGAGGAATCAGAGAGAGAGAGAGCAGCAGGGGGAGAGGAATCAGAGAGAGAGAGAGAGAGCAGCAGGGGGAGAGGGGAATCAGAGAGAGAGAGCAGCAGGGGGAGAGGGGAATCAGAGAGAGAGAGAGAGAGCAGCAGGGGGAGAGGGGAATCAGAGAGAGAGAGCAGCAGGGGAGAGGGGAATCAGAGAGAGAGAGAGCGAGCAGCAGGGGAGAGGGGAATCAGAGAGAGAGAGAGCGAGCAGCAGGGGGAGAGGAATCAGAGAGAGAGAGAGCAGCAGGGGAGAGAGGGGTATCAGAGAGAGAGAGCAGCAGGGGAGAGGGGATAAACAGTCTAGTGTGGGGCTGGGGTAGATCATGGGGCAAAGAGAGATCGCGTGGGGAGAGATCCAGTGATCTACCAACTGGAAGTGCGGTGAGTGTTTGACATGTGGGGTCGGATCAGACAGAGACCCTGCTGGGAGTGAGGCAGTGCCATCCTCAGCCCCTCCAGCACCTTGCAATTCACTCACAAATATTCCCAGATAAACTCCCACATTTTCCAAACTGCTCCCAAAAGCTGGGATTTCATCCCCTCCCCAGAGACCCCCCACCACACACAGACACACACCCACACAGACACACACCCACACAGACACACCCACACAGACACACCCAGACAGACACCCACACCCATTCACACACCCAGACACACACACACCCAGACACACCCACACAGACACACAGACACAGACACACACCCACACAGACATCCCCCCCCCCCAACACAGACACACACATAGACCCCCCACACTCAGACTCAGACACACACAGGCACAGACACCCACACAGACACCCACACAGACACACTGTCAGTGCGGTTTCCAGTCTCCTCTATATAACAGTCTGTTTGTTTGTATCTATCCATGGATATTCTGGGCTGGATTTCAAGCTGGAAATGGAACTTACTTTGGTCTGAACAGCAATGGGCAGAGGCACGAAGAGCAGCAGCGGGACAATTAGTATCAAAAAAGTCCTGAAGTTGCGGAGTGTTGTGAGGCAGCTCAGCATTGTAGATGGTCAGGGTGACCGGAGCCTCTCCACTGACTGACTGTCCAATCCACTGAGCATCACCGGCTCCAAGATCCCAGCACAACAACTGCCCTAAAAGCTCATCTCCCTGAGCTCTCAGTCAGTGCCTGCTTATTATTAACCCGCAGCCTCCTCGGAGAATGAATTACCCGCCCCGGCAGGATGGCCTGTCCCTTTAAGGGTGACGCTCCGCCCCCAGGGACTCCGAGCCAATCAGCAGCCAGCCTCAGCAGCTGGAGTGTTGGGGGGTGGGGGGGTGCTGGTGAGGGGAGGGGTGGTGTTTGGTGAAGATTGCTGCCAATGCTTCAGCCTTATCTGTTGCACTGATGTGCTGGGTTCCTCCATTATTGAGGGTGGGGACATTGTGGAGCCTCAGATGGCACAGTGGTTAGCCTCACAGCGCCAGGGTCCCGGGTTTGATTCCCGGCTTGGGTCACTATCTGTGCAGAGTCTGCACGTTCTCCCCGTGTCTGCGTGGGTTTCCTCCGAGTGCTCCAGTTTCCTCCCACAGTCCAAAAGACATGCTGGTTAGGTGCATTGGCCGTGCTAAATTCTCTCTCAGTGTACCCGAACAGGCACCGGAGTGTGGCGACCAGGGAATTTTCACAGTAACTTCATTTGCAGTGTTAATGTAAGCCTTACTTGTGACACTAATGAATAAACTTAAACTCCTCCTCCAGTGAGTTGTTTAATTGTCCACAACCATTCACAATTGGATGTGGCAGGACTGCAGAGCTTAGATCTGATCCATTGGCTGTAGAATCGCTTGACTCTATTATTGCTGCCAAACAGTCAAGGCAATCAGGCAGAGTCAACATGGTTTTGTGAAAGGAGAATCACATTTAACCAATTTATTGGAGTTCTTTGAAGGAGTCACATGTGCTGTGGATAAAGGGGAACTGGTGGATGTACTGTACTTAGATTTCCAGAAGGCATTTGATAAGGTGCCACATGAAAGGTAATTGTGGAAAATAAAAGCCGATGGTGTAGAGTGTAGCACATTGGCATGGATTGAAAATTGGCTGGCTAACAGAAAACAGAGTAGGCATAAATGGGTTTTTTTCTGGTTGGCAGAATGTGACAGGTTCCACAGGGACCAATACTGGGGCCCCAACATTTTCCAAATTATACAAATGATTTGGATGGAGGGTCTGAAGGGATGGTTGCCAAGTTTGCTGACAACACAAAGATAGGTAGGAAAGTAAATTGTGAAGTGGATGTAAGGAGGCTACAAAGGGACATGGATAGGTTAAGGCCGTGGGCAAAAATCTGGCAAATGGGGCATAATGTCGGCAAATGTGAAATTGTCCATTTTGGCAGAAAGAATTTTAAAAAGCTTGTTATCTACATGGTGAGAGGAGGTAGAGCTCTGAGGTGTAGAGGGATCTGGGTGTCAGAGTGCATGAATCACAAAAGGTTAGTGTACAGGTACAGCAAGTAATGAGGAAAGCTAATAGGATGTTATTGTTTATTGTAAGGGGAATTGAATACAAAAGTAGGAAGGTTATGCTTCAGTTATACAGGGCATTGGTGAGACCACATCAGGAGTACTGTGTATAGTATTCGTCTCCTTATTTAAGAAAGGATGTAAATGTGTTAGAAACAGATCAGAGAACGTTTACTCAACTAATACCAGGAATGGCTGGGTTACTGCACGAGGAAAGGTTGGAGAGGTTGAGTTTGTATCCACTGGAGTTTAGAAGAGTGAAAGGCAACTTGATCGAAACCTGAGGGGTCCTGACAGGGTGGATGTGGAGAGGATGTTTCCACTTGTCGGAGAATCGAGCTGTCACTGGTACAAATCTGTGCTTGCCTCTGTAAACACAGTAAGAGGTCTCACAACACCAGGTTCAAGTCCAACAGGTTTATTTGGTAGCACAAGCCACAAGCTTTCGGAGCGCTGCCCCTTCATCAGGTGAGTGGGAGTTCTGTTCACAAACAGGGCATATAAAGACACAAACTCAATTTACAAAATAATGGTTGGAATGCGAGTCTTCACAGGTAATCAAGTCTTAAAGGTACAGACAAGGTACAGTGTAGAGAAGAGTCTGTACCTTTAAGACTTGATTACCTGTGAAGACTCGCATTCCAACCATTATTTTGTAAATTGAGTTTGTGTCTTTATATGCCCTGTTTGTGAACACAACTCCCACTCACCTGATGAAGGGGCAGCTCTCTGAAAGCTGGTGACTTGTGCTACCAAATAAACCTGTTGGACTTTAACCTGGTGTTGTGAGACTTCTTACTGTGTTTACCCCAGTCCAACGCCGGCAACTCCACATCTTGCCTCTGTAAGACAGAGATGAGCAGAGATACTTTCTTTCAGAGGGTGGTCAGTCTTTGGAACTCCCTTCCACAGAGGCAGGAGAGGCAGTCTTTGAATATTCAGCAGCAGAACTGGATAGATTCTTGATTAACAAGGAGGTGAAAGGATATTGGAGTCGGCGGGAAGTGGGGTTAAAGTTACAATCAAATTGGCTGTGATCATATTCAATGTAAGAAGTCTCACAACACCAGGTTAAAGTCCAACAGGTTTATTTGGTAGCAAATACCATAAGCTTTCGGAGCGCTGCCCCTTCGTCAGATGGAGTGGATACCTGTTCTCCAACAGTGCACAGAGACACAGAAATCAAGTTACAGAATACTAATTAGAATGCAAATCTCTACAGCCAGCCAGGTCTTAAAGGTACAGATAATGTGGGTGGAGGGAACATTAAACACAGGTTAAAGAGGTGTGTATTGTCTCCAGACAGAACAGCCAGTGAGATTCTGCAAGATCAGGGGGAGAGCTGTGGGGGTTACTGATAATGTAACATAAATCCAACATCCCGGTTTAGGCCGTCCTCATGTGTGCGGAACTTGGCTATCAGTTTCTGCTCAGCGACTCTGCGCTGTCGTGTGTCGTGAAGGCCGCCTTGGAGAACGCTTCCCTGAAGATCCAAGACTGAATGCCCGTGACTGCTGACGTGCTCCCCCACAGGAAGAGAACAGTCTTGCCTGGTGATTGTCGAGCGGTGTTCATTCATCCGTTGTCGTAGCGTCTGCATGGTTTCCCCAATGTACCATGCCTAGTATTCTGTAACTTGATTTCTGTGTCTCTGTGCACTGTTGGAGAACAGATATCCACTCCATCTGACGAAGGAGCAGTGCTCCGAAAGCTTATGGTATTTGCTACCAAATAAACCTGTTGGACTTTAACCTGGTGTTGTGAGACTTCTTACTGTGCATACCCCAGTCCAACGCCGGCATCTCCACATCATCATATTCAATGGCAGAGCAGGTTCAAGGGCCCAAGAGGCCTCCTCCTGCTCCTAATTCATGTGTTTGTACCTGTCCTGGGAGTGTTTGATGGGGACAGTGTAGAGGGAGCTTTACTCTGTATCTAACCCCGTGCTGTACCTGTCCTGGGAGTGTTTGATGGCGACAGTGTAGAGGGAGCTTTACTCTGTATCTAACCCCGTGCTGTACCTGTCCTGGGAGTGTTTGATGGGGACAGTGTAGAGGGAGCTTTACTCTGTATCTAACCCCGTGCTGTACCTGTCCTGGGAGTGTTTGATGGGGACAGTGCAGAGGGAGCTTTACTCTGTATCTAACACCGTGCTGTACATGCTCTGGGAGTGTTTGATGGGGACAGTGTAGAGGGAGCTTTACTCTGTATCTAACCCCGTGCTGTACCTGTCCTGGGAGTGTTTGATGGGGACAGTGCAGAGGGAGCTTTATTCTGTATCTAACACCGTGCTGTACATGCCCTGGGAGTGTTTGATGGGGACAGTGCAGAGGGAGCTTTACTCTGTATCTAACTCTGTGCAATACCTGTCCTGGGAGTGTTTGATGGGGGACAGTGTAGAGGAAGCTTTACACTGTACCTGACCCTGTGCTGCAGCTGTCCTGGGAGTGTTTGATTGGGACAGTGCTCTGATCCCTTTGCGACTCACTGTTCTGTTTCCATATTCTCCTTCCTAATATCTGCGAGCAGGTAAGCCGAAAAATCATGCAGCCAATTTTGGAGTGTACTTTTCAACATGCAAATTATGAAGATCCAATGAAATTTTGTCATGTGTATATATATAATTAAAATACAGTCACAAGTACTCCTTTAGAAAGTGGGTGTAATTTCCTGCTCCATAGCCTGAATAATGATAAACTGCTCCAATCTCCACCCTAGCCAGTCAACATGTGTATCGTTCCTTATACTTATCCTATTTGCAGATAATGATCTCTCACTGAACTCCCAAGTCCCATTCCAGTATCTGTGTGTGAGAGGGGTGTTATCACTCTGTGTCTGCTTCATAATTCCTGTGTCTGCAATTCTCATCCTCCACACACCCTTTTCCTTCGGCAGCGCATTTTAATTGCAAGGTAGAGCATCCCTTCTCAAACTCCTTCTCACTGCCCTCCCCAGTGAGAAAAAGTTCGACCAACTCCACCACAGTCAGGGTAGAGGGAACTTTACTCTGTATCTAACCCCGTGCTGAACCTGTCCTGGGAGTGTTTGATGGGGACTGCGTAGAGGGAGCTTTATTCTGTATCTAACCCCGTGCTGTACCTGTCCTGGGAGTGTTTGATGGGGACAGTGCAGAGAGAGCTTTACTCTGTATCTAACCCCGTGCTGTACCTGTCCTGGGAGTGTTTGATGGGGACTGCGTAGAGGGAGCTTTACTCTGTATCTAACCCCGTGCTGTACCTGTCCTGGGAGTGTTTGATGGGGACAGTGCAGAGAGAGCTTTACTCTGTATCTAACCCCGTGCTGAACCTGCCCTGGGAGTGTTGATGGGGACAGTGTAGAGGTAGCTTTACTCTATATCTAACCCCGTGCTGGACCTGTCCTGGGAATGCTTGATAGGGACAGTGTAGAGGGAGCTTTACGCTGTATCTAACCTCATGCTGTACCAATCCTGGGTGTGTTTGATGGGGTAAGGAGTCTAAGAACACCAGGTTAAAGACCAACAGGTTTATTTGATAGCAAACGCCACGAGCTTTCAGAGTGCTGCTCCTTCGTCAGGTGAGTGGGAGTTCTGTGTTTGATGGGAACAGTGTAGAGGGAGCTTTACTCTGTATCTAACCCCGTGCTGTACTTGTCCTGGGACTGTTTGATGGGGACTGTGCAGAGGGAGCTTTACTCTCTATCTAACCCCGTGCTGTACCTATCCTGGGAGTGTTTGATGGGGACAGTGGAGAGGGAGATTTACTCTGTATCTAACCGTGTGCTGTACCTGTCCTGGGAGTGTTTGATGGGGACAGTGTAGAGGGAGCTTTACTCTGTATCTAACCCCGTGCTGTACCTGTCCTGGGAGTGTTTGATGGGGACAGTGTAGAGGGAGCTTTACTCTCTATCTAACCCCGTGCTGTACCTATCCTGGGAGTGTTTGATGGGGACAGTGGAGAGGGAGATTTACTCTGTATCTAACCCCGTGCTGTACCTGTCCTGGGACTGTTTGATGGGGACAGTGTAGAGGGAGCGTTACTCTGTATCTAACCCCGTGCTGTACCTGTCCTGGGAATTCTTGATAGGGAGAGTGTAGAGGGAGCTTTACGCTGTATCTAACCCCATTCTGTACCAGTCCTGGGTGTGTTTGATGGGGTAAGGAGTCTAACAACACCAGGTTAAAGTCCAACAGGTTTATTTGGTAGCAAACGCCACTCGCGTTCGGAGCGCTGCTCCTTCGTCATGTGAATGGGAGTCCTGTGTTTGATGGGGACAGTGTAGAGGGAGCTCTACTCTGTATCTAACCCCGTGCTGTCCCTGTCCTGGGAGTGTTTGATGGGGACTGTGCAGAGGGAGCGTTACTCTGTATCTAACCCCATGCTATACCAGTCCTGCATGTGTTTGATGGGGACAGTGTAGAGGGAGCTTTACTCTGTATCTAAGCCCCTGCTGCACCTGTCCTGGGAGTGTTTGATGGGGACTGTGTAGAGGGAGCGTTACTCTGTATCTAACCCCATGCTGTACCAGTCCTGGGAGTGTTTGATGGGGACTGTGTAGAGGGCGCGTTACTCTGTATCTAACCCCGTGCTGTAGCGGTCCTGGGAGTGTTTGATGTGGACAGTGTAGAGGGAGCTTTACTCTGTATGTAACCCCATGCTGTACCTGTCCTGGGAGTGTTTGATGGGGGACAGTGTAGTGGGAGCTTTACTCTGTATCTAACCCCATGCTGTACCTGTCCTGGGTGTGTTTGATGGGGTAAGGAGTCTAACAACACCACGTTAAAGTCCAACAGGTTTATTTGGTAACAAATGCCACTCGCGTTTGGAGCACTGCTCTTTCGTCAGGTGAGTGGGAGTCCTGTGTTTGATGGGGACAGTGTAGAGGGAGCTTTACTCTACATCTAACCCTGTGCTGTACCTATCCTGGGAGTGTTTGATGGGCACTGTGTAGAGGGAGCTTTACTCTGTATCTAACCCCGTGCTGTACCTGTCCTGCGGCTGTTTGATGGGGGCTGTGTAGAGTGAGCTTTACTCTGTATCTAACCCCGTGCTGTACCTGCCCTGGGAGTGTTTGATGGGGACAGTGTAGAGGGATCTTTACTCTACATCTAACCCCGTGCTGTACCTGTCCTGCAACTGTTTGATGGGGACATTGTGGAGCGAGCTTTACTCTGTATCTAACCCTGTGCTGTACCTGTCCTGGGAATGCTTGATGGGGACAGTGTAGAGGGAGCTTTACTCTGTATCTGACCCCATGCTGTACCTGTCTTGGGAGTGTTTGATGGGGGACAGTGCAGAGGGAGCTTTACTCTGTATCTGACCCCATGCTGTACCTGTCTTGGGAATGCTTGATGGGGGATAGTGTAGAGGGAGCTTTACTCTATATCTAAGCCCGTGCTGTTCCTGTCCTGGGAGTGTTTGATGGGGACAGTGTAGAGGGAGCTTTACTCTGTATCTAACCCCGTGCTGTACCTGTCCTGGGAGTGTTTGATGGGGACAGTGTAGAGGGAGCTTTACTCTGTATCTAACCCCGTGCTGTTCCTGTCCTGGGAGTGTTTGATGGGGGACAGTGTAGAGGGAGCTTTACTCTGTATCTAACCCCGTGCTGTACCTGTCCTGGGAGTGTTTGATGGGGAGTGTGGAGGGAGCTTTACTCTCTGTCTAATCTGTGCTCCTTGCAGGTTCGCAACCTGTTCCAGACAATACTAAGCTATGGAAACAATGAAAGTTTGCCTCATTTACCACTTGATGCAGGAAAAGAAACAACAGAACCAAGATTGTAATCAGGCAACATTATCCCGGTCTGTTATTCCACCTTGAAGGAATGTTTTGCCTGCAGTCTTTTAGCTCCTGCGATGCTCAGAGTGTGGAGGTGCCGGCGTTGGACTGGGGTAAACACAGTCAGAAGTTTAACAACAGCAGGTTAAAGTCCACTTTCCAGGACTTTAACCTGGTGTTGTTAAACTTCTTACCATGCTCAGAGTTTGCCCAGGTTGAGACCACTGATTCTGTTGGACTTGCTGCTGCTCCCAGGGTCTCTGCTGATTCTACAGATTTACCCCGTGTTTTTGAGGCTTCTTTCGCACTGGAGTGGAAGACATCACCCATTCCAGGCACGCAGTGGCAGCACCAAACACTCCCATCGCAGGGAGAAGGGGTTGGACACAGCACAGGGTTCGATACGGAACGTAACCTGCACTGTGCAAACTGTAATGAGTTCTGGATCCCTCTCAAATTGCCTCTTCTGTTTGTGAAAAAAAGATGAAAGTTCAATTGATTCTTTGAAGGAAGGAACTGGGTGATTCGCGTGGAAGAAGGGGGAGGGGAGAGGGGTCTGAGGTTTTTTTTAGCCGTGTTAATGGTTGACTCTGTGAGCAGAGCACTGTGATTCAGTGAATGTCAGGGGATGCAGATAGACACAAAATACTGCGGCTGCCGGAATCTGAAACAAAAACAGAAAATGCTGGAAAATCTCAACAGGTCTGACAGCGTCTGTGGAGAGAGAAACGAGACGAACGTTTCGAGGGATTGACTTGGTTGGGATTATTTTCACTGGAGTTCAGATGAATGAGGAGGGGGGGGGGGGGGCGGGCGGATCTCATAGAGACTTATAAAATTCTAACAGGACTAGACAGGGTAGATGCAGGGAGGATATTCCCGATGGTGGGGGAGTCCAGAACCAGGGGTCACAGTCTGAGGATTCAGGGTAGACCATTTAGGACGGAGGTGAGGAGACATTTCTTCACCCAAAAAGAGTGGTGAGCCTGTGGAATTCATTACCACAGGAAGTAGTTGATTCCAAAACATTAAATGTATTCAAGAAGCGGCTGGATATAGCACTTGGGGCAAACGGGATCAAAGGTTATGGGGAGAAAGCAGGATTAGGCTATTGAGTTGGATGATCAGCCATGGTCGTGATGAATGGTGGAGCAGGCTCGAAGGGCCGAATGGCCTCCTCCTGCTCCTATCTTCTATGTTTCTATGTTTATGAGTCTGGATGACCTTTCGTCAGAGATTGGAGAGGGATTCAGCTGGCCTCCCAGCACTGTGACCCTCCCCTGATTTATTATTCGGAGAAACAATCCCAACCTACCCTTTAGCTCAACAGGAAGAGGCCGTTCAGCCCCTCTAACCTGTTCTGCTACCATTCAATAAGGTCATGGCTGCACTGTGTAACATGGCGTGCATCTGACTGGCTGGTTCTATCAAGGAAGCAGCAACACCCCGAGGGGCCGAGTGGCCTCCTGTGCTGTATCATTCCCTCAGATCTGGCTGGAGCTTTGTGTCACTGAGACAGCCGCGCGGGGGAGCGGGGAGGCCGCTGGGTTTCGGAATCAGCAACAAAAAACACAGAGAGAAGGTTCAGAACTTTATTTCACATTTCTACAAAAAGTGCAGTCCTTTATAAACAATAAATATTTTGCAGCAGTCTGACTTCACTGAGTTCCTGATATTGGGATGGGCCTGTTCAATCCGGGAATCAGTACCTCATTCCCGGACTGCAATCCCGACATTCCCACCACCAGGAACCTTTGTCTCTTATTTCTTCCTGTTTTAGTTGGAATGTCTCCAGGCACCCTACCCAATCTCAGTGAGTTAAACCCCGGTCCCATCCAGTCTCCTGGATATTCCTGGAGTGGGAAACATGGAAGATAATGGGACTCAAAGGGTCAGATCAGAAATATAGGATCTAATTGGATAGCTCTGTCCACAGTCCAGTGCAGACACAATGGGCCGAATGGCCTCCTCCTGTGCTGTTTGATATTCTGCTGTGCAAGTTTGAAGATTGCAATAGTAATCCCTGCAATAGGTGAGGAATCCGGAACCTCAGCAGGGCTGAGAATCACGGAGCGGTTATTGGGAATCTGGCCCGGAACCTTCTGGAGAAAAGGGACCAAACCAGGCAAATCTGAGAGCTCCATATAACCCTTCACAACATTGCAGGAGATAGAGGACACACACCCTCACACACACCCTCACACACACACACACACCCTCACACACACACCCTCACACACACACACCCTCACACACACACACCCTCACACACACCCACACACACACACACACACCCTCACACACACACACCCTCACACACACACACCCTCTCACACACACCCTCACACACACACACCCTCACACACACACACCCTCACACACACACACCCTCACACACAGACACCCCCTCACACACACCCTCACACACACACCCTCACACACACACCCTCACACACAGACACCCCCTCACACACACCCTCACACACACCCCCTCACACACACCCTCACACACACACCCTCTCACACACACCCTCTCACACACACCCTCACACACAGACACCCTCACACACAGACACCCTCACACACACACACACACACACAGACACCCTCACACACACACACACTCTCACACACACACATCCTCACACACACACACCCTCTCACACACACACACACACATCCTCACACACACACCCACCCTCACACACACACACACCCTCACACACACACACACACACATACCCTCACACCCACACACACAGACACCCTCACACACACTCTCTCACACCCACACACACACACCCTCACATACACACACCCTCGCACACACACACACACTCTCACACACACCCCCACACACACACACCCTCACACACATCCTCACACACACACACTCACCCTCACACACTCACACACACACCCTCACACATACCCACACACACTCTCAAACACACCCACACACATCCTCACACACCCACCCTCACACATACCCACACACACACTCTCATACACACCTACAAATTCCCATAGATACCCTGTCCTACAAACATAATCACACACACCGACACACACACACCCTCACACACACCGACACACACAAACCCTCACACACACCGACACACACAGACACACGCCCTCACACACACCGACACACACAAACCCTCACACACACCGACACACACACACCCTCATACACACCGGCATACACAAACCCTCACACACACCGACACACACACACACACACCAACACACACAAACCCTCACACACACCGACACACACACACCCTCATACACACCGGCATACACAAACCCTCATACACACCGGCATACACAAACCCTCACACACACCGACACACACACACACCCTCACACACACCGACACACACAAACCCTCACACACACCGACACACACACACCCTCACACACACCCTCACACACACCGACACACACACACCCTCACACACACCCTCACACACACCGACACACACAAACCCTCACACACACCAACACACACACACACCCTTACACACACCGACACACACAAACCCTCACACACACCGGCGCACACACACCCTCACACACACCCTCACACACACCGACACACACACACCCTCACACACACTGACACACACATCCCCTTGCATCGACAGACACACACACCGACACGCACACACCCTCAAATCGACATACCGTCATAAACACCAACAAACACACTGACACATACACTGACACACCAACCTACCCTCATACACTCACACCCACACACACTCATACACTCTTACACACACACTGACACACTGTTCACTTTTTCCAAAATCATTCTGAAGCTCAGGATGAAGTCTGGAACAGAATGGAATGTGTAAAATAGAACAGATTCTCTGCCCAGTTCCCTTTTAAAGTGAAGAAGTCTGAGTGGAATCACTAATAACAAATCTTCTGGAACGTTGGCACTTATAAACCCACAGGCAAGCAATGATATTCACACACACACACCCAGACACACACACACCCAGACACACACACACACCCAGACACACACACACCCAGACACACACACACCCAGACACACATCAACCCAGACACACACACACCCAGACACACATCAATCCAGACACACATCAACCTAGACACACATCAATCCAGACACACACACACCCAGACACACAGGTATAGACACACACCCACCTAGACACACACACACACACATCAACCCAGACACACAGGTATAGATACACACCCACCCGGACACACCCACCTAGACACACACCCACCCAGACACACACCCACCCAGACACATAGGTATAGACACACATCCACCCAGACACACACAAACCCAGACACACACCCACCCAGATCCACACGTACAGACACACACCCACCCAGATACCCAGGTACAGACACAACCCATCCAGACATACAGGTACAGACACACACACAGGCAGACATACAGACATATAACAGGCAGCAGCACAGATGCATCTACACAGCCAGACACATATCCAGACACACACAGAGACACAGACACAGCTACCACACACATGCACATACACGTAAACACACACACAGATACACACACACAGATACACACACACAGACAGCGACGTGCGCACACACACCCCACACTCAAAGATACAAAACTATAAACACGCATGCGCCACACACACACAGGCACATACACAGACACACCTACCACACACATACATGCACACTGCTGCGGCGATTTCGGGACAACAGGGGTTTGTAGAATTCGCTTGACTATCAGAGGGCTACAAACACACACATCATCACTCAGTCAGCAAACATTCTCACTGTCTGTTCACACCACAAAATCCCAAATCTACACTTCAAATAATCTCGCATCGTATTCAAATCTGTCACCAAATCAAGCAACTGGGCAGCACCATTTAAACAATTAAAATACAATTAAGGGGTTATCGCCAATCCTGTGCTGTGCCAGTGATTTGATCGACATCTTGATGTGCAATGCGCTGTCTCATGTCGCTCCTTCAGTTCAGGGCTGCAGGCCTGTAATATTTTGTGGTATTGCCCAGTCAGGAAAGGTTCCGAGGTCAAACATAACCTGACCCCAAGTGTTCACAGCCAGTGTGATTACCAGCACACCAATAAAGTTCACCATGATTCCGGTTTTCGCCTGTGGGACATTGGAAAAGAGCATGAGGATCATGATAAAAATCACAGCTGACTGCAAGAGTCTCAGAGGCTAATGCAGATACAGCACGGGGTTAGATACAATAAATCTCCCTCCTCACAGTCCCCATCAAACACTCCCAGGACAGGTACAGCACGGGGTTAGATACAGAGTAAAGCTCCCTCTACACTGTCCCCATCAAATACTCCCAGGACAGGTACAGCACGGGGTTAGATACAGAGTAAAGCTCCCTCTACACTGTCCCCATCAAACACTCCCAGGACAGGTACAGCACGGGGTTAGATACAGAGTAAAGCTCCCTCTACACTGTCCCCATCAAACACTCCCAGGACAGGTACAGCACGGGGTTAGATACAGAGTAAAGCTCCCTCTACACTGTCCCCATCAAACACTCCCAGGACAGGTACAGCACGGGGTTAGATACAGAGTAAAGCTCCCTCTACACTGTCCCTGTCAAACACAGTAAGAAGTTTAACAACACCAGGTTAACTCCCAGGACTCCCAGGACAGGTACAGCACGGGGTTAGATACAGAGTAAAGCTCCCTCTACACTGTCCCCATCAAACACTCCCAGGACAGGTACAGCACGGGGTTAGATACAGAGTAAAGCTCCCTCTACACTGTCCCCATCAAACACTCCCAGGACAGGTACAGCACGGGGTTAGATACAGAGTAAAGCTCCCTCTACACTGTCCCTGTCAAACACTCCCAGGACAGGTACAGCACGGGGTTAGATACAGAGTAAAGCTCCCTCTACACTGTCCCCATCAAACACTCCCAGGACAGGTACAGCACGGGGTTAGATACAGAGTAAAGCTCCCTCTACACTGTCCCCCATCAAACACTCCCAGGACAGGTACAGCACGGGGTTAGATACTGAGTAAAGCTCCCTCTACATTGTCCCCATCAAACACTCCCAGGACAGGTACAGCACGGGGTTAGATACAGAGTAAAGCTCCCTCTACACTATCCCATCAAACACAATGTGGAGATGCCGGCGTTGGACTGGGGTGGGCACAGTAAGTAGTCTCACAACACCAGGTTAAAGTCCAACGGGTTTATTTGGTAGCACAAGCTTTCGGAGCACTGCTCCTTTCTCAGGTGAGTGAAGAGTTGTGAAGAGTCAAGCTCCCTCTACACTGTCCCCATCTGTACAGCGATAGCAAGATATTGGATGTGGGAGTTTTTAGGTCCATCTGGACAGGTAGACAGGGCATTGTTTTAACTTCTCATCCCAATGCCAATGACAGTGTTTCTGACAGGGCAGCACCTACTCCGGACTGCAGTGTGTGTGTTAGCCTGAACTGTGAAGTGGGATTTGAATCCACAACCTTCTGATCTGACAGGGCAACTTAGCAACATCTACAAACCGCTGCTGGAACGTGGCCCCGGCCACAGACTCCCATCAAATCCCTGAACTCCCTCTCTGACAGCACTCTGGGTGTGCCCACGGCAGGTAGCCTGCAGTGGTTCCAAGAGGGAGCTCAGTCCCACTTTCTCGAGGGGTCATTAAGGAATAAGAAATGCTGCCTTGTCATCGATATCCAGAACTCTGCCACGAGGAAAGATTCTCAAGAACACAAGAAATCAGAGCAGGAGGAGGCCATTCGGCCCCTCGAGCCTGCTCCACCGTTCAGTAAGATCATGGCTGATCTGATTGGGTCTCACCTCTACTTTCCCCCAAAGCCCTCGACTCTCTTGTCTGTCAAAAACCACCCAATTTGCCCTTCAATCTATTCAGTGGCCCAACCTTCACTGCTCTCTGGGGAAGAGAATTCCGCAAACAAATGACTCTCAGAGGAACAGAATTCTCCTCATCTCCATCCTAAATCGATAAAATCCACCTCTAATTTTTAACCTGTGTCCCCTGGCTCCAGCTTCCTTTACAATGGGAAAGAACCAGCCTCCCATCCATCGACTCTGTCTACACTTCCCGCTGCCTCAGCAAAGCAGCCAGCATCATTAAGGACCCCACGCACCAGAGAATCCCATCCACGGATGAGATCAGACCATTCCCGCCTACAGGCCTGCTGCAAAAGAGGCTGAGATCATTATAAGTTGTTACCATATTTTTTAAAACTTTCATCTGCATCTAATCTTTGTGTGTGTGATAATATGAGAGAGATGTTGCGTTTTAAAATCCGGAGTAAGTGAGTGATTATAAACAAACTTCAGGCTACCTACAGGGCGGCACGGTGGCTCAGTGGTTAGCACTGCTGCCTCACAGCGCCAGGGACCCAGGTTCGATTCCCGGCTTGGGTCACTCTCTGTGTAGAGTCTGCATGTTCTCCCCATGTCCACATGGGTTTCCTTCGGGTGCTCCAGTTTCTTCCCACAGTCCAAAGGACGTGCTGGTTAGGTGCATTGGCCATGCTAAATTCTCCCTCAGTGTCCCCGAATAGGTGCTGGATTTTCACAGTAACTTCACTGCAGTGTTAATGTAAGCCTTACTTGTGGCACTAATGAATAAACTCTAAGCTTCTTTATTTTAAACTCACAATAAGCTTGCTGCTGGTATCATTTAATTGGGACAATCACTCTGAGGGTAAGAAAACACACACCTCTTACACAAAATGAAAAGAAACACATACATTCTGTCTGTGACACTATGACGGATGTTAAGTTAACTGGTCTATTACTTCCTGCTTTCGGTCCACCTCTTTTCTTGAATAGAAGCATTCCAGTCGCGATCTTCCTCTGCCACTAATCTCCCAATTCATTTCAGCCAACTCTGTCCTCACATCTGGATAAAAGCAAATTACTGCGGGTGCTGGAATCTGAACCCAAAAGAGAAAACGCTGGAAAATCTCAGCCGGTCTGGGCAGCCTCTGGAAGGGGAGGAATGAGCTGACGTTTTGAGTCCAGACTTTGACAAAAGGGGTCACCTGGACTCGAAACGTCAGCACCTTTCTCCCCTTCCAGCTGCTGCCCAGACCTGCTGAGATTTTCCAGCGTCTCCCCTTTCGGTGTCTGTCCTCATACCCTTGGAATTTTCTCTATTTCCCCTTTCTGACGCCACTCTCTTCTCACCCTCAAACTGAGTGTGAAATTCTGGGGAGCAAGAGTGAGGCCACTGTCCCTGGCTGGGAGGGTCCCAATTTTTCCAGGCTCACTGGAATGTTCTCTATCTCTAAGAAATGGCGACGTTTTGATCTTTTGCACACCTACCATGTCAGCCACCTTCAGGTAGCCGTAGGAGAAGACGATGGAGTTCGGAGGAGTTGCCACAGGCAGCATGAAAGCGAATGAAGCACAAAGGGTGCAGGGAAGCATGACGTACAGTGGGTGAAGGTGGATACGTTGCGCCTGTAAATGCAACATTAAAACAGTCACTAAACATTCAGCAAAACCACCCACTGGGCCCTGCATTTACTCACTGCAGAACCGGCGCGTGTGAAACTAGATTGAATATATTGCTAATAATTAATGATGTCTCTGTGCATTTACACAGCTCCATCTAAGTCTGAGCTCTCTCTAATTTATCTCTCTCATTGTTCCACCTATCTTGCTTTCTCTCTCGATCTGTTTCTTTCTCTTTCTGTCCTCGCGTCTATCACGTTCTCCCTTTCCCTCCATCTATTGAGTATTATTTCAGCGAGGGCAAGTTTCCTTTGGGATGAATAAGCCCAGCTGTAACCTTGATGGAGTGCCGGGTAACAGTCTGGACCAGCTGATCTTCCGCCAAAGTCACAACAGGAGACACTGGGGATTCTGCTCCTCCATTGCGTTCACTCTATTGGTAAATTTGATGGGCTGAATGGCCTTGTTCTGTGCTGTAACTGATTCTTTGGGCGGAGTTTTGCCGCTTGCCCCGCCCCATCAGTGCCACTCTGCAAGCAATTGGACTGAGGGGGGGGGGAGGAAGCTGCAATCAGTCTGGGCGGCGGAGGGGCGGGCAGAGGGCGGGGGGGCTACATGTCCATGTGGTGTTGGACTCGCGATCGGCTGCGAGCCCCCGCGATTGCGTGAGAGGAAGAGTTTGTGAGGCTGCTTGCAACAGCAGGAGCCTGACCGCTCTCTCCCCCTGCTGTTGAAATTACGCATGTGCAGAATCAGGGGTCTGCCCATGCAACAATAGCTCCCTCTACAGTTGCTATTGCGCATGTGCAGACACAGATGTGCAATATCTCCCTCTGCAGGCTGGATGGTGAATTAAGATGTGGAGATGCCGGCGTTGGACTGGGGTAAACACAGTAAGAAGTTTAACAACACCAGGTTAAAGTCCAACAGGTTTACTTGGTAGCAGAAGCCACACAAGCTTTCGGAGCTCTAAGCCTCTTCTTCAGGTGAGTGGGAATTCTGTTCACAAACAGGGCATATAAAGACACAGACTCAATTTACATGAATAATGGTTGGAATGCGAATACTTACAGCTAATCAAGTCTTTAAGAAACAAAACAATGTGAGTGGAGAGAGCATCAAGACAGGCTAAAAAGATGTGTATTGTCTCCAGACAAGACAGCCAGTGAGACTCTGCAGGTCCAGGCAAGCTGTGGGGGTTACAGATAGTGTGACATGAACCCAATATCCCGGTTGAGGCCGTCCTCGTGTGTGCGGAACTTGGCTATCAGTCTCTGCTCAGCGACTCTGCGCTGTCGTGTGTCGTGAAGGCCGCCTTGGAGAACACTTACCCAAATATCAGAGGCCGAATGCCCGTGACTGCTGAAGTGAATTAAGGCCAGCCCACTGCCTGCAGCAGCTCGAAACAATCTGGGCCCTATTTTACCATTTTGGTTCAAAGTGCTGGGAGGACTTGAAACTGGGAGCGTTTCAGGTCCGACTTTTAGACTCGTTCTCAGGCGCCCCCATACGCACTCTGCCTGAAAAAATATCAGCGATTCCGAATCGCGCTGCACAAGCCTGTGGGTGGGGCTTAATGCACCCAAAATCCTGCAGCTCCGATCGGCGCCTCCAACTGCGCATGCGCAGAAACAATGATAGAACGTGGCTCCCCTGCCACATCGCTCCCAGGCCAGGTCATGCCTCCCCCGGCCCCCACAGACATTACCCCACCCCCACAACATTACTGACCCCTTAACCCCCACCCCCCCGATGCACCATCAATTTATGAGGACTCCAGCGAGTGAGTGAAAATAACAGGCTTTTAATCGCAAAGAACTGGAACACACCCTTGTAGCTAGCCTGGCCCAGACTGAGGCAGGGGGTAGGAACCGTCACCTTTATACCTCGATCAGGTGGAAAGGAAGGAGTCTCGGGTCAGGCGCAGCAGGGGTGTGTCCAGGCATATAATACGTAATTACAGTGGGTCACCACACCCCCGCCACCCAGAACGATCGCGGGCCCCTCCCCCCACTGATCTCAGGCAGTGTGATCCGCCCTCCCGCTTCCCCCCACCCCCCCCCCCCCCCCCCCCCCCGATCTCAAGCAGAGAGCTGTCGGATGCTCGGCACTTATCCCCTTACTAAGTGGAGCGCCCGAATCAGACTTATAATGGAGCATGTCTTTTTCGTGCTGGTTCTGGATGAGTGAACACGGTGATAAAGGGGGAAGTGCGGGTAAAGTTGGGCGGGCAGCCCGTTAAGTCAATTTAAATGCATGCAAATGCAGTTAAATGGCCGTCGCGCCCGTTTCGGGCACGGTCCCGATCGTGTCCATTTCCAGGCCTTAGTAAAGGGGAGACCGGCGCGGAGGTGGGCGCGGATCGCGCTACTCGCCTCACACCCGACTTGACCAAGTTTTCACGCCTGAAAACGGGTGCAATGCGATGGTAAAATCGGGCCCTCTAGCCCGTAGTTCCAATGGCTAAGTCCAAAAGATCGGGCATGAAAACTCACCCAAAAAATGGATCAAGAACTCTCCCACTTTCACACTAGTTGGACACTTAGAATCAATCTGATAAACTTCCACCCTCTGACTTTCTAACTATTCACCACCTGTTTATTTATCTATTGATCTGGCTGCCTGTTGACCGCTCCATATCTATTACTCCATTTCCTCATATAGAACCATAGAAATGATGGAGCACAAGAGGGGGCCATTCACCCCATCTTGTCCATGCCAGCCCGAGGACACCCAGGTGCCCTTTCTAATCCTACCTTCCCGCACCCGGCCCGTAGCCCTGTAGCTTACAGCACTTAAGGTGCAGATCCAGGTACTTTTTAAAAAGGTTTCGGGTCTCTGCCTCCACCACCAACTCGGGCAGCGAATTCCAGACACCCACCACCCTCTGCGTAAAGAAGATTTCCTCATTTCTCCTCGAATGCGGCTGCCACTCGGAGGCAGTGATGGCACTCACCATCGTAGACAGTATCGGAAGGAAGAGCGATGTTGTTGCAACGTTGCTGGCACATTCCGTGAAAGTGGCAATCAGCAGGCACAGGATGATGACAATGGCCGCCGGAGGAATGGCCTCAAGTGGGGTGAGTTGATTCCCAAGCCATTGGGAAAGACCAGACTCCTAGAAGTGGGAGTGGGGGGGGGGGAAGAAATATAAGTTTGAATGATCAGCCCAATCGCTGCACCCACTCCCCAATCACTGTGAGTCTGTCCCCAGTAGTAGCAGAGTTACCTCACTGCCTTTAGCCAGTGCGAAGCCCCCTCCCAATAGCACGACTATGTTCCAGGCCAGGTTCGTTTGGACAGTTTTCCAGTCCAGCAAATTAGGAGCAGGACCATACTTGCATTTATTACCTGGGAAAGCAAAATGTCTGTCAGTATTTGCACCGGGGGACTTTCCCTCAGCTTGAAAATAACTGAATTGGCTGCTTACCGCCCCCCCCCCGGTACCTCTCTTCTCCTCAATCTCCTTCTCCCTGGGGTAACCCCAGTCACAATGACCCAGTGCAACAAAGCCACACCCCAAATGTGTCCCTCTGGAGTCAGCAGCTCCCTGGTGGAGGCCACAGGAGGAGGCCATTTGGTCCATCGGGTCTGTGCTGGCTCTGTGAAAGAGTCACCCAGTTAGTTCCCCCACACGCCCCCAATCCTTTCCCCCAATACTCTGCAGATTTTCCCCCATCAAGTCTTTATCTGATCAAAGTTCCTATTGAATCTGCTTCCAGTGTGGTTTCAGGCCGCACCTTCCAGATCACAACAACTCACTGTGTGAAAACAATTCTCCTCTCTGCTTCTTTAGACAGTTCTGTTAATCCATGTCCCTGTGGGTTACCGACCCTCCCGCTGCAGGTACCGAGGCCGGGGCCATTGGTACTCGGGGGTGCAGGAGTCTCCTGTCTGTGTTACCGGATGAAGAATCCAGAAAGTTCAAATCCCACCACGACTGTTTGAAAATTTGAATTCCGTTGTGAAAACGTGGGAATAAAGAGGAATCAATAAAAATTACCACGAAGCCAGTTTGTAACTTACAATCCATCTGCTTCACTAATGTCCTTTCGGGAAGGAAATCCGCTGTCCTTACCCGGTCTGACCTACATGTGACTCCAGAGCCACAGCAATGTGATTCTAAACCACCCTCTGGAATGGCCTAGCGAGACACTCAGTTTATGAAAATCAGTGTTTCAAAATTCAACCGCAAACGCTTAGAATCAGTGCAGAAAGGGGCCATTTGGCCCATCGAGTCTGCACTGACTCTCTGACAGAGCATCCCACCCAGGCCCACTCCCCATAACCCCATGTATTTACCCCACCAATGCCCTTAACCTACACATCCTGGGACACTAAGGGGCAATTTAGCACGGCCAATCCACCTAACCAGCGCATCTTTTTGGACTGTGGAAGGAAACCGGAGCGCCCGGAGGAAACCCACGCAGACACGGGGAGAATGTGCAGTCTCTGCACAGACAGTGACCCAAGCTGGGAATCGAACCCAGGTCCCTGGCGCTGTGAGGCAGCGGTGCTAAACCACTGTGCCACAGTGCGGCCCCAATCTAAACTAACACATCATGCAGCCCTGAGGGAGAACTGCATTGCTGGAAATGCCATCTTTTGAATGAGAGGTTAAAGCGAGGCTCCTCTCGGCTCGGCCGAACAGATTCCTTGCCACTGTTCTGAAAAAGGAGGGAGGTCGCTACCTTTATTGTTGCTGTCCAAATCTGTGTTGCCATTGTTGAAGCACGGGAGACGCGGCTTATCCGATGGGGTGACAAACATTATCACCGCAATGAACATCACCACAGTGGCATCGGTGACATAACTGAGGAGAGGCAAAGGAACAATGATTCAGACAAGTCATCAGAGGGAGGGGGACAGAAATGATACCGAGAGATAGAGAGGGAATGCCGGGGGAGGGGGGGGGGGGGGAAGGGGGGGGGCAGACAGAGAGAGAGGGAAAGACAGGGAGAGAAGGGGAGAGGGGAAGAGAAGGACAGAGGGGCAGAGAGCGAGACATCATAACAAGAGGGAGAGGTAGAGAGAGAAAGAGACAAGGTCGAGGAGGAGAGAGAGGAGGAGGGGAGAGAGGCAGAGTGGGAGAGGGAGGGACATGGGAAGAGAGAGATAAAGTAGGGAAAGATAGAGAGAGAGATTGAGGCATTATTTACCTCTTTCCACCTTTGTTAAAGAGGACAGTTGCCCAGCCTGGTATAAAGCCAGGGTCTCGAGTGAACCACAGTAAGACTAACAGGATGAAGAGAATCAGAACTCCAATCTCTGCAAAGGTCATTTTCCCTAAGCTCTTATACTCATCCTTCATCACCCGATAGGCAGACACATCCTTCTTGGATTTTGCAGAGCCGCAACCGAAATTCTCCTTCAGGCTGAGAGGACATTGGGGAGGGAGGAGGGAAGACCCAACACCAGCATTAATGTAAGAACATAAGAAATAGAAGAAGTCCATTTGTCCCATTGAACCTACTCTGATATTCAATAACAGCATTGGCTGATTTTCCACCTCAACAACTACCTTCATAGTTCTCAATTCCCTAGTGTCTAAAAATCCCATCAATCTCTGTCTTGAATATATTCAAGGTTTGGGGATGACAATATGCTAAAGTCTTTCAAAAGAGTGATCATCCCTTGCAAGATAGCTGAGAGAAGTCTCTTTGTTTGTTTTGATGTGGTCTCCAGTGGGATATGTTTACCGTTGAGCAAGTCCTCAATGGAAAAAGCACAGGTGGAGCTAGATTTGGAAAATGACAAGATTCTCATTTTGGGGAAAGCCCTGGATCAATCAGGATATCACTGAGGAAACCAAATATTCCTCATCGAGAAGTTCAGGCAGGATTGTTGACTTCAAGAGTTAAGAGTTTGATTGACAGGAAAGTAATTATTTGGAAATTACCCGCATAATGGGCCTGATTTTACCACTTTGAGTCTCAGTGCCGAATCTGGGCGTCAAATAGATCCGAGCCCGGAATCCTCTTCCCAGCGCGCCCATACGCGTTTTGCCGGCTCCGGTCCGATCCGCGCCGTGGGCGGGGCTTAGCGCTGCCGGAACGATCGGAGCTCTGAACTGCGCATGCGCAGTTCGAAAAAAATCTGAGGCAGCGCGCCCGGGCGGGGAGAAAAAAACAGAGAGAGGGGCTCTCTGACCCAGACCACCTGGGGGTGTGACTGATCTTCCCCTGGGGGTGGGGGGGAGGGGAGGGGGTGTGACTGATCTTCCCCTGGGGGTGGGGGGGAGGGGAGGGGGTGTGACTGATCTTCCCCTGGAGGGGGGGGTGGTGGGAGGAGAGGGGATGTGGCCAGCCATCCCCGGGGGGCGGGGGGGGAGGGGGGGTTTGGAGGAGAGGGGGTGTGACATATCATCCTCTGGGGGGAGGGCCACTGCCACTCTGCGGCCGATCGGTGAGCAGGGAGGGGGCAGGTGGTTCCGCGGAACGCTGAGGTGAATAATGACAGTCGTGGTGTTTGAAGTATGCGGCCACTCCAGAGAGGAGGAATTCGTTCCTCCGGTGAGGAGGAGGGATCGGCAGCGGAGTGGCAGCGGAAGCCCCTGCCCCCTCCCACCCCACCGATCGGCCGCAGAGTGGCAGCGCCCCCCCCCCCCCAGGGGATGATCGAGCACACCCCCTCTCCTCCACCCACCCCCCTCTCCCCCCCCAGAGGAGGAGCTGGGTCAGGGAGCCGTTGCAGTCTCTGACCCCGCTCTTCGGAGGCTGAAACGGCAACTTTGGATTTTTATTCGGCAGGTCGATTAGAGCGCGGATCCGGATCGGACCAGAAGACGGTAAAGTGGGATTTGGCGGTAGAGTTGGGCGCGCGGTTCATTAAGTCGATTTAAATGTATGCAAATGCATTTAAATCGTCGGGCCGCCCGATTCGGGCGCGGGCCGGACCCGTGCCCAAATCGAGTGTCGGTAAAGCCGCGATCTGCTCGGAATCAGGTGCAGATCGCGGTATAGGCCCGACGCCCAACTTTACCGCGATTTCGCGCACAAAAACGGGCGTGAAGTTTTGGTAAAATCGGGCCCAATATTTGCACACTCTTTGTCACATCAATTAAAACCTCGGTTGCGGAGGGTTGGATTAGTCCATAGGAAATATGGAATACTTATTGAGCAAGTTAGGATTGAATCATAGGATCCCTAAGTGCAGAAGGAGGCCATTGGCCCATCGAACCTGCACCGACCACAATCCCACCAAGTCCTGTCCTATCCCCGCAACGCCACGTATTTACCCTCCTAATCCCCCTGATACTAAGGGGCAATTTAACATGGCCACTCAACCTAACCCGCACATCTTTGGACTGTGGGAGGAAACCGGAGGAAACCCACGCAGACACGGGGAGAATGTGCAAATTCCACACAGACAGTGACCCGAGGCTGCAATTGAACCTGGATCCCTGACACTGTGAGGGAGGACTGTGCCACCATGCCACCCTTTGATTCATTGTGACATCTTCAAACACCGGAGGAGACCAACACATGTAAGGAAATTCATAGGCTTGATGCAAAAATTTAAGGTACAGTAATTAGCGTTCATAAAACCTGGCTACAGTATTTGAATCCCTCTGTAGCCTCTTTGTGTCCTCCTCACTTACTCTCATCACCAAGGCAGGTACATAACTTTCACCCCCTTCACCTGAGCCATTGTTGCAGATTGTATAAAGCCGAGGACCCAGCATTGATCCTTGGGACATTGCACTAGTCACAGCCGACAAACATGAACAAATCCTCCCCTCCAGCAGTTTGAAGTGGTGGGAAGGTGAATATTACAGTTGGTCACCTCCTGGGTTCTTTTACCCTGTTGGGACTATTTGCATTTGGGTCTGAAAATGTTGAAATTTTGTCCTGTACACCACTCACTTATACAAATTCGTAAGAACAAGTGCCTGAAAACCAATCCCTCGGAAACTGCACTCAAAGAACAACAAAGAACAGTACAGCACAGGAAACAGGCCCTTCGGCCCTCCAATCCTGTGCCGCTCGATTACTCTCACTCCCAACCCTCCTCCGGCTGGGAAAGCAATCATTCACTACCACTCTCTGATTCCTGTCACTGAGCCATGTTGTTACTGTCCCTTTAATTCCATGAGCTTTAACTTTGCTCACAAGTCTGTTGTGTGGCACTTTATCAAATTAACCAATTAGACGGTTCTTGACTGAAAGTCACACTGTAATTTTCTCCAAAGTTTCCAATATTTTTAGAATAATGAAGATGAAATGTGCCAAGAAAATCAGTCAAAAACATTCTCACCATTTTAATGCTTTGTGATTTGTCTCCTGACTGTTTCTAATGAGTTGACAACCTATTAAATCAGTCTGTAAAACTTGTCCTAACCCCTCCAGCTGAACCCAGAGCCTCCCTGGAACGGCACAAGCAGCAGCACAGAGGAACAATGACACTTACTTAAATCCCAGAAACAGAATCTGGAGCCAAATCCACGTCAGTGCCAACATGATGATCATACAGGGGAAGGAGAAACCAAACCAGGTCGCAAAGTTTATAATGTCTCCATTCTCCGGAAAGAGGCTGAAAGCAAAGAAACATCAGCGTAAAATATTTACTGAATAAATTGGCCAAAATAAACTCGACTGGTCCCATTTACCCTGAAATAACTTACACGCATAGGAACATACACAGGGACCGACATAGGAACATAGATAGGAACACAGGTAGGAACATAGTTAGGAACATAGCTGGAACATAGATAGAAACATAGTTAGGAACATAGATAGAACATAGACAGGAACATAAATAGGAACATAGTTGGAACATAGTTGGATCATAGTTAGGAACATGGATAGGAACATCGATAGGAACATACATAGGAACATAGATAAGAACATAGTTGGAACATAGTTAGAAACATAGATAGGAACATAGATCAGAACATAGATAGGAACATAGGTAGGAACATAGTTGGAACATAGGTAGGAATATAGTTGGAACATAGTTGGAACATAGTTAGGAACATAGATAGGAATATAGTTGGAACATAGTTGGAACATAGTTGGAACATAGTTGAAACGTAGAGAGGAACATAGTTGGAACATAGGAACACAGATAGGAATATAGTTGGAACATAGTTAGGAACATAGATAAGAACATAGCTAGGAACATAGATAGGAATATAGTTGGAACATAGTTGGGAACATAGTTGGAACATAGTTGGGAACATAGTTGGAACATGGTTTGGAACACAGTTCAGAAGATAGAGTTTAGGAGTAGCAGTAGGTAATGCAGCTTTCTGAGCCTGCTCTGCTATTCAATAAGGTCATGGCTGATCGGATTGTGGTCTCAATTCTACTTTCTGTCTGCCCTCATCAACAATCTGTCTGCAATCATCAACATCCTTATCGATCAAAAATCTGTCTAACTCTGTCTTGAATAAATTCAACGACTCAGCCTCCAACTGCTCTGTGGGTTAGAAAATCCAACATATTTACAACTTTCTGAGAGAAAACATCTCTGTCTTAAACAATAGATCTCATTCTTAAACTGTGTCCTCTTGTTCTAGTAGCTCCCACAAATGGAAGCTCTGTAGCTCAGAGTTCTGCAATCTCTCTCCATGCTAATGATGGGCTGCTTTCTATTCTTCCTGCCAAAGTGAACTAGTTCATATTTATCCACATTATACTCCATCTGCCAAATATTTGCCCACTCACTTAACCTGTCTATATTCATTTGCAGACTCCCTGCCTTCTCTTGACAGCTTACTTTCCTACCTATCTTTGCGTTATCAGTAAATTTCGCAACCAAATATTTGATCCCTTCATCCAAGACATTGATGTAAATTGTAAATAATTGAGGTCCCAACACTGAATCCCTGTGGCACTCCATTAATCTGGCCAACCTGAAAAAAGAAACATTTATCCCTACTCTCTGTTTCTTATTAGCTGAACAATCCTTTATCCAGGCTAATAAGTTGCCCCCTACACCATGAGCTCTTATTTTGTGTAATAGCCTTTGATGTGACACCTTATCAAATGCTTTCTGGAAAATCAAGTATACCACATCTACAGGTCCCCCTTTATCCAACTTGTTACTTCCTCAAAGAACTCTAATAAATTAATTAAACATAATTTCCCTTTCACAAAACCATGTTTGGCTTTGTATGATCCCATACTGATCCCATCCTACTATAACCTCCCTATTAATCTATCTAGCACTTTCCCTGTGTCAGATGTTAGACTAACTGGTCTGTTGTTTCCTACTTTCTGTCTCAATCCCTTCTTAAACTTGTTAAATGGGGCGGCACGGTGCCACAGTGTTTAGCACTGCTACCTCACAGCACCAGGGACCCAGGTTCGATTCCTGGCTTGGGTCACTGTCTGTGCCGAGTCTGCACGTTCTCCCCGTGTCTGCGTGGGTTTCCTCCAGGTGCTCCGGTTTCCTCCCACAGTCCAAAAGACATCCTGGTTAGGCGCATTAGCCATGCTAAATTCTCCCTCAGTGTACCCCAACAGGTGCCGGATTGTGGTGACTAGGGGATTTTTGCAGTAACTTAATTGCAGTGTTAATGTAAGCCTACTTGTGACATTAATAAATAAACTTTAAATTTGTTATTTCCAATCCACTGAGACCCTTCATGAATCTAAAGAGTTTTGGAAATTTATAACCAATACATCTACTACCTCTGCAGCCATTTATTTTTAAGACTCTAAAATACAGGCCATCTGGTCCTGAGGACTTGTCTGCCTGTGATCCAGTAGTTTTGCCTGCACCTTTTCCATGGTGATGGGGATTATTTTTAAGTTCCTCCCTCCATTTCACCTCTTGATTTTCAAGTACCTGTGGGAAGTTTTCGAAGTTTTTTACAGTGAAGACATGTGCAGAAGAAGCAAAGAGGGTCAAGGGGAGATTTTATAGAGGTGTACCAAATCACAAAGGGTTTTGCTGAGGAGGAACAGTTTCCGCTGGCACAAAAGAGTTGAAGACAATTGGAAAAGAAAAACAGAGGAAATGAGCTGAGAAGAATTTATTTTGTCACAGCGAGTTGTTGTACTCTGGAATGTGCTGTCTGAAAGGGCGATGGACACAGATTCCACAGGAATTTTCAAAAGGGAATTGGATAAATACTTGAAGAGGAGAAAAGACAGGGCCCGGGAGAAGGAGCAGAGGAGTGGGACTAATCGAATTGCTCTGTCAAGCAGCGTGTAGAGGCTCAATGGGCTGAATGGCTCCTTCTGTGCACTATGATTCAATCAAGGCATGTTTGATATGGAACTTTTCGTCTTGAGGTTAAATTGTGGAGTAGAGGCTGTGATAGGGTGTCGTGGACATGGGCTGTGGAAGGAGGTTAGATAGGTGGGTAGTCTCTGTAGGAGCCGGGGATGAAGCTGGGAAGAGTTTTTTTATTTATTCTAAATGAGCCCAGGAGAATTTCCCTGCTCTCCTTCAAGAAATGCCCTGGTATCTTTTAATCTACCTGCACAGAAAGACCAGGCCTTGGTTAAACAACTCATCGGAAAGGCAGCTCCTCTGAGAGTGTAGCATTCCTCAGGTACTGCACTGAGGTATCATAACCCCTGATCCCCTTATTAATCAGGAACCTATCTATCTCTGTCTTAAAGACACTCAATGACTTGGCCTCCACAGCCTTCTGCGGTAAAGAGTTCCACAGATTCACCACTCTCTGGCGGAAGAAATTCCTCCTCATTTCTGTTTTAAAGGATCGTCCCTTTAGCCTGAGGTTGTGCCCCCTGGTTCTAGTTTTTCCTACTAGTGTAAACATTCTCTCCACGTCCACTCTATCCGGACCCCACAGTATCTTGTAGGTTTCAATAAGATCTCCCCCTCATCCTTCTAAACTTGAAGGTGCTGGAGTTGTGCCTGGGTTTTCACAGCAGTGGGTGAGCTGGGAAGGTCTGCAGATACTCACTCATCTAACTGGCCTTTCATGATGAGGTTTGGGGTGGTGCCAGTGAGTGTAGCCGTGCCCCCAACACTCGCTGCGTAGCAAACACACAGATTCATCCCCTTGGAGAGATTCAGATGTTTCTGCAATCGGATTTCCTCCTGCTCCGTTCTGTCAGTGCTCTCGGCTGTAGAAAGCTGCCCATTACCTTCAAAACACACAAAAGTAGAATTCTATCTTCAAAGTTACCATATTCTAACAGCACAGGGTTAGATACAGAGTAAAGCTGCCTCTACACTGTCCCCGTCAAACACTCCCAGGACAGGTACAGCACGGGGTTAGATACAGAGTAAAGCTGCCTCTACACTGTCCCCGTCAAACACTCCCAGGACAGGTACAGCACGAGGTTAGATACAGAGTAAAGCTGCCTCTACACTGTCCCCATCAAACACTCCCAGGACAGGTACAGCACGGGGTTAGATACAGAGTAAAGCTGCCTCTACACTGTCCCCATCAAACACTCCCAGGACAGGGACAGCACGGGGTTAGATACAGAGTAAAGCTCCCTCTACACTGTCCCCATCAAACACTCCCAGGACAGGTACAGCACGGGGGTAGATACAGAGTAAAGCTCCCTCTACACTATCCCCCATCAAACACTCCCAGGACAGGTACTGCACAGAGTTAGATACAGAGTAAAGCTCCCTCTACACTGTCCCCCATCAAACACTCCCAGGACAGGTATAGCATGGGGTTAGATACAGAGTAAAGCGCCCTCTACAATGTCCCCCACAAACACTCCCAGGACAGGTACAGCACGGGGTTAGATACAGAGTAAAGCTCCCTCTACACTGTCCCCATCAAATATTTCCAGGACAGGTACAGCATGGGGTACAATGGGAGTGAACAGGAAGGAGTTTGGGTCTATTGGGATTGTGTACAGTCGGAGTGAGCTGGAAAGAGCTTGGATTCATTAAGATTGTGTACAGTGGGAGTGAATGGGAAAGGGTTTGGTCCATTGAGATTGCGTTCAGCGGGAGTGAACGGGAAGGGGTTTGGATCCATTGGGATTGTGTACAGTGGGAGTGAACGGGAAGAGGTTTGGGTTCATTGAGATTTTGTATAGTATTACAAACACAAAGTTTATCTGTGTTATGTTTTGGGACAGGCTGTTTAATTTCAGGTTACATGGTGTGGTGAAGTGGATCATGGAACCGACTGTAATCTTGCTTGAGAACAGCCCAGGTGGTTTAATTGGTTTGGTTGCTATGGAAACAGTTCAGGCCCAGGTTGGTTCACTGTGAAGAAGGTGCAAAATGTTCATACCAATGGATAAAGGCTAGAGCATCTGTGCTGACACTGAGTAGGCTGATAGTCTCCAAGTCTCACAGGAAAGGCAGATTTTGTAAATATTCATACTTTAAACTGTCTTTTTCGTTTCAAGATAGAATTGAGTTGGGGAGTCTAAAGGATACCCAAGTAGCATTTGTACCTGGATAAAATGCCCATGCTATTCACATTACCCTTGAGATGGACTTTGGGAAAGGAGATGTCCAGGTGTAACCATTGTAGAATTAGATTTCTCTAATAGAACCCAGAACCTCACAGATATGGTCAACTTGCAAAAATCTGAGTGTGAGAGATAGAGAACAAAGAGGTAGGGTCAGTCAGTTTCAATTGTGCACCATGTAGAATGGGGATGGGAACTTCAGCCCGAATTGAAGATATCAAGTTTCTAAAACAAGGCTGGAAGATTTGCCTAGAGAGAGGAAGCTCCAGAATAATCCTCACCATGAAAATTACTTTGGGGATTAGAAATTATCCGACAGGAAACAGAAAAGTGAAGCAAGCCAGTGGGAGCTGAGAATAACTTTGGACTTGTTCTTGGATGTTTAATTCTCCACTTAGGGTGACGAGACAAAGTAAAGTAGAACCACAGAAGGACATTTTGGTCATTTTTAAATGCTAAATGGGGAAATGTATGTGTAGCTTTGTAGTTGCCTGCTTAATAGTATTTAGTGAATGTTGCTTTTAGTACAGTAAAAGTTTTAAAACTTGAATTTGTGCCTTGTGATCCTTCCAGTCAATCGCTGGAAATTCAAATATCTTTGGAAAGATTATCGATCTCTTTGATGATCATAATAAGGGGAGTGAATGGGAAGCGGTTGTGTTCATTGGGATTGTGTCCAGTGGGAGTGAATGGGAAGCGGCTGGGCCTGTTGGGATTGTGTCCAGTGGGAGTGAATGGGAAGCGGCTGGGCCTGTTGGGATTGTGTCCAGTGGGAGGGAATGTGAAGTGGTTGGGCCCGTTGGGATTGTGTCCAGTGGGAGGGAATGGGAAGCGGTTGTGTTCATTGGGATTGTGTCCAGTGGGAGTGAATGGGAAGCGGTTGTGTTCATTAGGATTGTGTCTGGTGGGAGGGAATGGGAAGCGGTTGCGTTCATTAGGATTGTGTCTGGTGGGAGTGAATGGGAAGCAGTTGGGTCCATTGGAATTATCTTCTTAAATTGAATCGACCTCATTCAGTGTGAGTTGTATGTTGTCATTGTTTTATTGATAAGAATTACAGAGATCATACAGCACAGAAACAGACCATTCGGCCCATCATTCTGTACTGGCATTTATATTCTGCACAATTCCTATCCCATTCCATATCGATCAGCTCAGCCTTTCTGCTTTATTGGTTCTACCTGACTGCGCTCACCTGGTTTACTCTTCAAAGAAACTTAACCATATTCGCCAGCCATTTTTTATTCATTAGTGGGACATGGGCGTCGCTGGCTGGCCAGCATTTATTGCCCATTTATTGCCCATCCCTAGCTGCCCTTGGAGGGCAGTTGAGAGTCAACCACATTGCTGTGACTCTGGAGTCACATGTAGGCCAGACCGGGTGAGGACAGCAGATTTCCTTCCCTAAAGGACATTCGTGAACCAGATGGGTTTTTCCAACAATGGTCCCGTGGTCTTTAGTAGATTCTGAACCAAGTCCCCAGAACACTCGGTGAGTTTCTGGATTAATAGTCTAGCGATAATACCACTAGGCCATCGCCTCTCCTGTGTTAGCTCCAGATTTTAACCACCTTTGGGTAAAGCTGTTTATGCGTTTTGTATTTGACTTACTGGTCACTATCTTACATTAATGGCCCCTCGCTTACAATTCCTCCACAAATAGAAGCACTCTCATGGTGGCAGCTTTGTCCGGCCCATTCACAAATTTCAAAAACTCTATCTGTTTGCCACTAAAACTTCTCTTTTCGAAAGTGTCCCCATCAAACACTCCCAGGACAGGAGTTAGATACAGAGTAAAGCTCCCTCTACACTGTCCCCATCAAACACTCCCAGGCCAGGTACAGCATGGGGTTAGATACAGAGTAAAGCTCCCTCTACACTGTCCCCATCAAACACTCCCAGGACAGGTACAGAACGGGGTTAGATGCAGAGTAAAGCTCCCTCTACACTGTCCCCCATCCAACACTCCCAGGACAGGTACAGCATGGGGTTAGATACAGAGTAAAGCTCCCTCTACACTGTCCCCATCAAACACTCCCAGGACAGGTACTGCACAGAGTTAGATACAGAGTAAAGCTCCCTCGACACTGTCCCCATCAAACACTCCCAGGACAGGTACTGCACAGACCTAGATACAGAGTAAAGCTCCCGCTACACTGTCCCCATCAAACATTCCCAGGACAGGTACAGCACGGGGTTAGGTACAGAGTAAAACTCCCTCTACACTGTCCCCATCAAACACTCCCAGGACAGGTACAGCACGGGGTTAGGTACAGAGTAAAACTCCCTCTACACTGTCCCCATTGAACACTCCCAGGACAGGTATAGCATGGTGTTAGATACAGGGTAAAGCTCCCTCGACACTGTCCCCATCAAACACTCCCAGGACAGGTACAGCACGGGGTTAGATACAGAGTAAAGCTCCCTCTACACTGTCCCCCATCAAACATTCCCAGGACAGGTACAGCACGGGGTTAGGTACAGAGTAAAACTCCCTCTACACTGTCCCCCATCAAACATCTCAGGACAGGTACAGCACGGGGTTAGATACAGAGTAAAGCTCCCTCTACACTGTCCCCCATCAAACACTCCCAGGACAGGTACAGCACGGGGTTAGGTACAGAGTAAAACTCCCTCTACACTGTCCCCCATCAAACATCTCAGGACAGGTACAGCACGGGGTTAGATACAGAGTAAAGCTCCCTCTACACTGTCCCCATCAAACATCTCAGGACAGGTACCCCGCTTGAAACCTCACTAAACGCTTGAAATTTCTGCTCCCAGAATTAATCCCATCGCTTTGTTGACAATTTTAACACGGAAAACAAAAGCAAATATTTAAAGACTCTTACATTTGTCAGCCTCTTCATTCTTGTCCTGATCTGAACTAGTTGCTGGCTTGATGATCTCTGTATCAATGCTGCTTTTGTCAAAGTTCTCAGACATCGTTTCAATCGTGTAGGAATTTGCGATCACTTTATCTTCAGTCTTCACCAGCTCCTTCTCTTGCAGTTCCAGTTCCTCATTGTTAACCTGATCCTGCTCCTCTCTGCTGCCTTCTGCATTGTGCAGCTGGTCTAGTACAGCCTGTGCGATGGGGACCATCATGGCGGTGGTTGCTGTGTTACTGATCCACATGGAGAGGAAGGCTGTCACTCCCATGAATCCCATCATTAACCTGGAAAGAAAGAGCCCATCATGACACACATTAGCTCCCAGTCAAGGTTGCATCTCAATGTTAAAATTCTCATCCTTGTTTTCAAGTCGCTGCATGGCTTCGTCCCTCCCTATCTCTCTAATCTCCTCCAACCTCCATCACCCTCCAACGTCTGTGCTCCTCCAATTCCGGCCTCTTGAGTATCCCCAATTCCCTTTTGCTCCAACATTGGTGATTGACTGCCTGGCTGCAAAGCTCTGGAATTCCCTCACTAAACCTCTCCGTCTCTCCTCCGTTGAGATGTTTCATAAAACCGACCTCTTTGACAGGTGTTGGTCACCTGTCCAAATATCTCTTTACGTGTCTCATTTGTTAAAGCTGCAGTGAACTGTTTTGGATCTTTTTCTGATGGTGAAAGTTTGATATTAATCTTGTTCTTGAGTTTGATTGGACTTGTGTCTAACCCGGAGACCTGCAGTCGGATTGAAAGTCTCTCCTTTTGGACGGATCCAATATTTCAATCTGGTTTTGGATTAAATCCCAAATCAATTCCTCACAAACTCGAAACATGAAGTCATCACGCGGATTTCTGGCTGTTCATTAGGATGGAAGGAGCAGGAAAGGTTAGTATTTCTATTGCGAGTTTCATGACCACCCAGTCTCCCAAAGCCCTTTCCAGTCAATGAAGAACTATTGAAGCGCAATCACTGTTGTTATGTGGGAAATGTGCCAATCAATTTGTGCACAGTCAGATCCCACAAACAACAACGCAACAATGACCAATGAATCTCCTTTGCTTTGGGGTGGGGGGGGGCGGTGGTGTGGCGGGTTAAATATTGGCCCAAGGATAATGGGGAGACCTCCTTACTCTTCAAAAATCCACCCAAAATAGCAGACAAGCCTTGGTGTAACAAGTCATCCAAAAAACAGCACCACCAACAATGTAGCATTCCCACAGTACTGCATTGAAGGATGGATTTGACCTTTGCACTCAAGTCCTGGAGTGGGACATGAACCCACAACATCTGACTTTCGTGAGTGCATGACTCACTGAGCCATGTCTGACACTCTTTGGAATGTGAGAAGGCACTATATAAATGCACAACCTTTCTTACAGGCTGAGGTTCCATTCTCCAGAAAGGAGAGAGGTGAGGAGGTGACCTGACAGAAGCTTTTAAAATTACGAACAGGATTCAATGGGGGTGACCTTGAGAAGGGCAGCGGGCACATGGGAACACCAGCACCTGGAAGTTCCCCTCCCCAAACACCATCCTGACTTGGAAAGATATCGGCCATTCCTTCACTGTCTCTGGGTCAAAATCCTGGAACTCCCTCTCTAACAGCACTGTGGGTGTACCTACACCACAGGGACAGCAGCGGGTTCAAGAAGGCAGCTCACCATCACCTTCTCAAGGGGCAATTATGGATGGGCAATAACTGCTGGAGTGGCCAGTGACGCCCACGTCCCATGACAGCGACCAATCATTCACGCAGCCTTACAGAGCTGGTTTGACTCCAACAATGAGTAGCACCCTCAGAGCGATGCGTTTGTGAAGATTCCAGTGTTCCACCGCTACTGCCACCATCAAACCCCCAACAAGCAGCATGTTGGTATCCTTCAGATACTGCATACACACCTAGGATAAAACACACAGCAATACAACATCTCAGTGCGACAGTACAATGGCATGTTTGTATGCTGTTTGTACCGTGTATGTGTATTCGTACATGTGTGTGTGATTGTACATGTGTGTGTTTGTACACATGTTGTGCTTACACTGTATGTGTGATTGTAAAAAGTGTATGTTTTTTGCACATGTGTATGCTTGTACATGGGTGTCCTGTGTGTACACATGTGGGTTTGTATGTGGGGAGTTTTTGCACCTGTGTGTTTTTGCACCTGTGTGTTTGTACATATATGTGTTTGTACATGTGCGTGTGTTTGTACGTGCATGTGTGTTTGTGCATGTGTATTTTCCACACGTGTTTGTTTGCACATTTGTGTTTGCACATGTGTGTGCTTGTACACGTATGTGTGAGATTGACTCACTGAAACCTGGAAATAATGAGGTTACTGAACGAGTTGTTGTCTGCTCCCTGACTCTGTGATTCTGGGGATGTGAATCCTCGTATATTAACACAGAAATAGAGAAATGTTATGCAAATGGGTTAAACACTCATCCATTGATACAGTCTTATTCGGAAAGCGATAACATAAGAACACGAGACAACAATTAAATTACTTTATTACTGGTTGATTGCAGGGGAAATATTTCCATCAGGGAATGGGCTCCTGAGATTAAATCTGAAACGTCAGCCTTTGTCCAGATTCTTGCCTCTGTCACAAACCCCTCTGGAGACCTGATCCGATAATCCGGGCACTATCCCAGCTGCAGTACTGAGGGAGTGCCGCACTGTCAGAGGGTCAGTACTGAGGGAGCGCTGCACTGTCAGAGGGTCAGTACTGAGGGAGTGCCGCACTGTCAGAGGGTCAGTACAGAGGGAGTGCCGCACTGTCAGAGGGTCAGTACTGAGGGAGTGCCGCACTGTCAGAGGGTCAGTACTGAGGGAGTGCCGCACTGTCAGAGGGTCAGTACTGAGGGAGTGCCGCACTGTCAGAGGGTCAGTACTGAGGGAGTGCTGCACTGTCAGAGGGTCAGTACTGAGGGAGTGCCGCACTGTCAGAGGGTCAGTGCTGAGGGAGTGCCGCACTGTCAGAGGGTCAGTACTGAGGGAGTGTCGCACTGTCAGAGGGTCAGTACTGAGGGAGTGCCGCACTGTCAGAGGGTCAGTACTGAGGGAGTGCCGTGCTTTCAGAGGGTCAGTACTGAGGGAGTGCCGCACTGTCAGAAGGTCAGTACTGAGGAAGTGCCGCACTGTCAGAGGGTCAGTGCTGAGGAAGTGCCGCACTGTCAGAGGGTCAGTACTGAGGGAGCGCCGCACTGTCAGAGGGTCAGTGCTGAGGGAGTGCCGCACTGTCAGAGGGTCAGTACTGAGGGAGTGCCGCACTGTCAGAGGGTCAGTACTGAGGGAGTGCCGCACTGTCAGAGGGTCAGTACAGAGGGAGTGCCACACTGTCAGAGGGTCAGTGCAGAGGGAGTGCCGCACTGTCAGAGGGTCAGCACTGAGGGAGCGCCGCACTGTCAGAGGGTCAGTACTGAGGGAGCGCCGCACTGTCAGAGGGTCAGCACTGAGGGAGCGCCGCACTGTCAGAGGGTCAGTGCTGAGGGAGTGCTGCACTGTCAGAGGGTCAGTACTGAGGGAGTGCCGCACTGTCAGAGGGTCAGTACTGAGGGAGTGCCGCACTGTCAGAGGGTCAGTGCTGAGGGAGTGCCGCACTGTCAGAGGGTCAGTATTGAAGGAGTGCCGCACTGTCAGAGGGTCAGTACTGAGGGAGTGCCGCACTGTCAGAGGGTCAGTACTGAGGGAGTGCTGCACTGTCAGAGGGTCAGTACTGAGGGAGTGGCGCACCGTCAGGGAGTCAGTACTGAAGAAGTACAGCACTGTCAGAGGGTCAGTACTGAGGGAGTGCCGCACTGTCAGAGGGTCAGTGCTGAGGGAGTGCCACACTGTCAGAGGGTCAGTGCTGAGGGAGTGCCGCACTGTCAGAGGGTCAGTACTGAGGGAGTGCCACACTGTCAGAGGGTCAGTACTGAGGGAGTGCCGCACTGTCAGAGGGTCAGTACTGAGGGAGTGCCACACTGTCAGAGGGACAGTACTGAGGGAGTGCCGCACTGTCAGAGGGTCAGTACTGAGGGAGTGCCACACTGTCAGAGGGTCAGTACTGAGGGAGTGCCACACTGTCAGAGGGTCAGTACTGAGGGAGTGCCGCACTGTCAGAGGGTCAGTACTGAGGGAGTGCCACACTGTCAGAGGGTCAGTACTGAGGGAGTGCCACACTGTCAGAGGGACAGTACTGAGGGAGTGCCGCACTGTCTATGCCTTTCATAATTTTGTAGACCTCTATCAGGTCTCCCTTCAGCCTCCATCTTTCCTGTGAAAACAATCCTAGTTTATTCAACCTCTCCTCATGGCAAATGCCCTCGAGACCAGACAACATCCTGCTGAACCTTCTTTAGATTCTCTCCAAAGCTTCCATGTCCTTCTGGTAGTGTGGTGACCAGAACTGCAAATGCGGCCTAACCAAGGTTTTATATAGCTGCAACATGAGTTCCCAACTCTTGTCCTCAATGCCCCGGCTGATGCAGGTAAGCATGCCAAATACCTTCTTAATCACCTTGGCCACCTGTATTGCCACTTTTAGGGAACTGTGGACCTGCACGCCGAGATCCCTCTGTACGTTAATGTTCCTAAAGGTTCTGCCATTTACAGTACAATTCACACCTAAATTTGATTCTCCAAAATACATCACCCTCGCATTTGTCCGGATTAAACTCCATCTGCCATTTCTGTGCCCAAGTCTCCAATCTATATATCTCCTGTTGTATCCTCTGACAATCCCCGGCACTATCAGCAACACCACCAATCTTCGTGTTATCCACAAACTTACTAACCAGATCATTTATATATATTGGGGCAGCACGGTGGCACAGTGGGTTAGCACTGCTGCCTCACAGCACCAGGAATCCGGGTTTAATTCCCAGCTTGGGTCACTGTCTGTGTGGAGTCTGCACATTCTCCCCGTGTCTGCGTGGGTTTGCTCCGGGTGCTCCGGTTTCCTCCCACAGTTTGAAAGACATGCTGGTTAGGGTGCATTGGCCGTGCTAAATTCTCCCTCAGTGTAACCCGAACAGGCGACGGAGTGTGGCGACTAGGGGATTTTCACAGTAACTTCATTGCAGTGTTAATGTAAGCCTTACTTGTGACTAATAAATAAATAAATTTTAAACTTTAAACAACAGAGGTCCCAGCACTGATCCCTGTGGAACACCACTAGCTACAGATCTCCATTCTGAAAAACACCCCTCCATCGCTACTCTGTCTTCTATAACCCAGTAAAAAGTCTCACAACACCAGGTTAAAGAGTTGTGAGACAGGTTGTGAGACTTTTTACTGTGTTTACCCCAGTCCAAAGCGGGCATCTCCAATTCTATAACCCAGCCTGTTCTGTATCCATCTAGACAGCCCACCCCGAATCCCACATGATTTTAGTTTTTATACCAGTCTGTCATGTGGGACTTTGTCAAATGCCTTACTAAACTCCATATAAATTACGTCCACAGCCCTTCCCTCATCAATTATCTTTGTCACCTCCTCAAAAAACTCAATCAAGTTGGAGAGACATGAGCCCCTCCGTACAAAACCATGCTGCCTGTCACTAACTAGTCAATTTTCCTCCAAATGTGCAAATATCCTGTCCCTCAGTATCTTCTCCAAAAGCTTCCCCACCACTGATGTCAGGCTCACCGGCCTATAATTTCCTGGGTTATCCCTGCTTCCTTTCTTAAAAAAGGGAGCAGCATTGGCTAATCTCCAGTCCTCTGGAACCTCCCTGTGGTTAAAGAGGATATGAAGATTTCTGTTAAGGCCCCAGCTATTTCTCCCCTCGCCTCCCACAGTAATCTGGGATAGATCCCATCCGGCCCCGGGGACTTGTCTACCTTAAGGGTGATACGGTGGCACAATGGTTAGCACTGTTTCCTCACAGAGCCTGGGACCTGGGTTCGATTCCAGCCTTGGGTGACTGTATGGAGTTTGCACATTCTCCTGTTTCTGCATTGGATTTCCTCCGGGTGCTCCGGTTTTCTCCCACAGTCCAAAGATGTGCGGGTTGGGTGGATTGGCCATGCTTCGTGGCAGGGGTATTTGCAGGCCATGGAGATCGGCCTGGGTGGGATTGTGGTTGGTGCAGGCTCAATGGGCTGAATGGTCTCCTTCTGCACTTTAGAGATTCTATTAATGCAATTTAGGACACTCAACACTTCTTCCTTCGATATATTGACATTCTCTCCAGTGTTCACACACCCATCCCTGACCTCAACATCCTCACCGTGTTTCTCATTCATAGCCAGAGGTCTTTCAGCCACAGTTCTGTGGTGTGAGGACTGCAATACTGGCTCCTGTGTCTCATCTGAAATTGGTGAGATGATCGTCTACTGAGATTTCAACCTCCCAAAAGCAGAACCCTTGATCCCAGCCAACAAGCAAGCTTGGATCTCTTCCTGGTGTGATACCTCAACCTCGTGTACTGGTTTGGGATGCTCCACACATCTCAGTGTCTGAGCCGTGTACAGAGCTTTTCAGAGTGTCGCAGCCATTCGCAGGCGAAACACTGCACAGAGATTGGTGGACATTGTTGCCGCCTGTGAGGTCCACTGTGTTGACACGGTTCCCCACCATTGTGTACTCAGCCTGGGTATTGCCTTCCATGTGCTGGAATCTCCTGCCTCTTCTGTTCCTTTGTGAGCTGGACAGTTGGGGTTGTTTGATACCAAAGGTTAACCTGCAGAATGAAGTGGTGTTGTTGGCAGCTTGCAGACTGCCTGACTATTTGGATGGTCTTTTCTAGAGTCAGATCTCCTTTTGCCTGTGGAAAGGGCATCATTAGCCATCCTGACAACTGTTTGGTAAGGTCACTGACCGACTATCGCCATAGTCACGGCCTTCAGCCAATCTGGTTAATTCACTCACAGACATGTGAGTAGATTCGCCAGGCTGCTGGACTCATTTGGTGAACTTTGCTCGCTGTAAACTTTTATGGCTTTGTGAATTATAGTATGAATCGAAGACTTGCCAAACATGTTCAAAGTTATCTAAAGATCCATTTATTCTCTGCCTCAGAATGAATGTCATTGGCTATTGTGTACTCCGTTCACTTGTTCAGTCTCAGTTAATCTAATCTGATTGGGGTGTTCCAGATTATGAGGGATATGGACAGGGTGGATAGGGAGCAGCTGCTCCCCTTGGTTCAAGGGTCAGTTACGAGGGGACACAAGTTAAAAGTGAGGGGTGGGAGGTTTAGGGGGGAATTGAGGAAAAGCCTTTTTACCCAGGGGGTGGTGAGGGTCTGGAACACGCTGCCTGGGAGGGTGAAGGATACCTCACATCCTTTAAAAAGTAACTGGCGCGCCATAACATTCAAGACTATGGGCCAAGTGCTGGCAAGTGGGATTAGGAGGGCAGGTCAGGGGCTTTCATGCATCGATGCAGACTCGATGGGCTGAAGGGCCTCTTCTGCGCTGTGGGATTCTGTGACTCTGTGGTTCTGAAGCTGTCAGGTATCTTGAAATTCGATTTGACCAAAGCCCCCTTGTCCTTGAGTCAGTCCAGGTGGATCTGGTCGGGTTAATTTATTATCTATGTTGCTTTTCCATTCCGAGAATGCAGGTTTCTCTATAAGAAGCATTAACCGTGGGAAAAAACCCTTCTGCCCGCACTTGTTTGGATTTGACAAGGTCTCGCAGTGATCACGGACCCCACCTCAAAGGGATCGATTTCATTTCAATGAATTATTGGGATTTCTCGAACATCGGCACGGTAGCACAGTGGTTAGCACTGCTGCTTCACAGCTCCAGGGTCCCGGGTTCGATTCCCGGCTCGGGTCACTGTCTGTGTGGACTTTGCACATTCTCCTCGTGTCTGCGTGGGTCTCCTCCGGGTGCTCCGGTTTCCTCCCACAGTCCAAAGATGTGCGGGTTAGGTTGATTGTCCAAGCTAAAATTGCCCTTAGTGTCCTGGGATGCGTAGGTTAGAGGGATTAGTGGGTAAATATGTGGGGGTAGGGGCTGGGTGGAATTGTGGTCGGTGCAGACTCGATGGGCCGAACGGCCTCTTTCTGTGCTGTAGGGATTCTAAGATTCTAAGATTTTCGGAGTATGTTCAGCTGATTAAAAGACAGCTCCGAGCTTTGGCTGGGTTTCTAAGACGTTGGTGTTTTTTCAATGGCACTTGGTCACTATATGATACGGCATTGTCTCTGAACCTGGGCTAGCTGCAATGATTAACCAAACAGACTGATAGCTTGGAGACCTTTAAAAGCTACTTCAGCCTTTGAACTGAATTGTTGCTCAGCCTTGCCACGTCCTTCCTGCTCTGTGAACAGATGGAGCTGAGATACACATCAGCCATGATCTGATTAACTGGTGGAACGGGCTGGAGGGACTGAATGGCCTACTGCTGTTCCTAATTCATTAACATCAGCAATGTCACAAGGGATGTCCTTAGGGCTGCTTCTTTGCCAGTCTCAGTTTCCCTGAATCCTCCCCACAGCAGTAAAGATTGTTCTACTCATTCCCAGGATGTGAGTGTTGCATTTATGTGACCAGCATTTATTGCCCATCCCTAATTGCCCCTTGGGAAGGTGGTGGTGAGCTGTCTTCTTGAATCGCTGCAGCTCTGATGTGTAGGTACACCTACAATGCTGTTATGGAGGGAATTCCAAGTTCTGACCCAACGACACTGAAGGAACAGCAATATATTTCCAAGGGGAAGGCCATGTCGTAGTGGTATTATCACTAGATTGTTAATAAGAACAAAGAACAAAGAACAATACAGCACAGGAACAGGCCCTTCGGCCCTCCAAGCCCGCGCCGCTCCCTGGTCCAAACTAGACCATTCTTTTGTATCCCTCCATTCCCACTCCATTCATGTGGCAATCTAGATAAGTCTTAAACGTTCCCAGTGTGTCCGCCTCCACCACCTTGCCTGGCAGCGCATTCCAGGCCCCCACCACCCTCTGTGTAAAATATGTCCTTCTGATATCTGTGTTAAACCTCCCCCCCCTTCACCTTGAACCTATGACCCCTCGTGAACGTCACCACCGACCTGAGAAAAAGCTTCCCACCGTTCACCCTATCTATGCCTTTCATAATTTTATACACCTCTATTAGATCACCCCTCATCCTCCGTCTTTCCAGTGAGAACAACCCCAGTTTACCCAATCTCTCTTCATAACTAAGTCCTTCCATACCAGGCAACATCCTGGTAAACCTCCTCTGCACTCTCTCTAAAGCCTCCACGTCCTTCTGGTAGTGTGGCGACCAGAACTGGGCGCAGTATTCCAGATGCGGCCAAACCAACCAATGATCTAGAAACTCAGCTAATGTTCTGGGGACCCGGGTTCGAATCCCGCCAGGGCAGATAGAATTTGAATTCAATAAAATAAAGAATCTACTGATGACCATGAAACCATGGTCGATTGTTGGAAAAACCCATCTGGTTCACTAATGTCCTATAGGGAAGGAAATCTGCCATCCTCACCTAGTCGTCCTAGTCTACATGTGACTCCAGAGCCACGACAATGTGGTTGACTCTCAACTGCTCCTGGGCAACTAGGGATGGGCAATAAATGCTGGCCAGCCAGCAACGCCCATGTCCCAGAAATGAACTAAAAAATGTCAGGATGGTGAGTGAATTGGAGAGGAACTTGCAAGTGGTGGTGTCATCATGTGTCTGCTACCCTTGTCCTTCTAGGTGGTGGCGATCACAGGTTTGGAATGTGCTGTCAAAGGAGGCTTGATAAGTTGTTGCTCTGAATTGTGTATATAACACACTTTGCTGCCTCTGTGCACCGGTGGATGTTTAAGGTGATGAATTGGGTACCAATCAAGCAGGCTGCCTTTCCCTGGATGGTGTCGAGCTTCTTGAACGTTGTTGGAGCTGCACTCATCCAGGTAACTGGAGGGTATTCCATCACACGCCCTGTGGACAGGCTTTGCGGAGTCAGGAGGTGAGTTACTCTCCACATGATTCCTTGCCTCTGACCTGCTCCTGTACTCACGGTGCTCATATGGTTGGTCCAGTTAAGTTTCTGATCAATAGTAAGCCCCAAGATGTTGATAGTGGGAGATTCAGTGATGGAAATGCCAGTGAATGTTAAGGGATGATGGTTAGAATCTCTCTTGTTGGAGATGGTCACTGCCTGGCATTTGTGTGGGGCGAATGCTACTTGACACTTGTCAGCCCGAGCCTGGATATTGTCCAGTTCTTGCTGCATTTGGACATGAACTGCTTCAGTATCCGAGGAATCGCTTGTTGCTGAACATTGTGCAATCATCGGCAAACATCCCCACTTCTGACCTTATGATGGAGGGAAGGTGATTGGTGAAGCAGCTGAGGATGGTTGGGTCTAGGACACTAACCCTGAGGAACTCCTGCAGAGATGTCCTGGGACTGAGATGATTGACCTCCAACCACCACAACCATTAAGTTTTAAAGTTTATTTATCAGTGTCACAAGTAAGGCTTACATTAACACTGCAGTGAAGTTACTGTGAAATTCCCTTAGTCGCCACACTCCAGCCCCTGTTCGGGTCAATGCACCGTGACCAGCACGTCTTTCAGACTGTGGGAGGAAACCGGAGAACCCGGAGGAAACCCACGGAGACATGGGGAGAACATGCAAACTCCACACAGACAGTGACCCAAGCCAGGAATCGAACCCGGGTCCATGGCGCTGTGAGGCAGCAGTGCTAACCACTGTGCTACCGTGGTCACAGCTGAGTAGCAGAATTAAGAAATACTAAGCCCGGGGCTTATCCCCCCCAATACTGACCACTTACCCCGAACACTGACCACTTACCCCGAACACTGACCACGTACCATCAACACTGACCACTTACCCCGAACGCTGACCACGTACCATCAACACTGACCACTTACCCTGACACTGACCAGTTACCCACCTAACACTGACCATTTACCCCTCAACACTGACCATTTACCCACAGCAATGACCATTTACCCACAACACTGACCACTTACCCCGATACTGACCACTTACCCCCACCAACACTGCCCACGTACCCCCAACACTGACCACTTACCCTGACACTGACCAGTTACCCACCTAACACTGACCATTTACCCCTCAACACTGACCATTTACCCACAGCAATGACCATTTACCCACAACACTGACCACTTACCCCGCAACACTGACCACTTACCCCCACCAACACTGCCCACGTACCCCCCAACACTGACCACTTACCCCAAACACTGACCACTTACCCTCAACCCTGACCACTTACCCCCAACACTGACCACTTACCCCCAACACTGACCACTTACCCCCAACACTGACCACTTACCCCCCAACACTGAGCACTTACCCCCAACACTGACCACTTACCCCCAACACTGACCACTTACCCCCCAACACTGACCACTTACCCCCCAACACTGACCACTTACCCCCAACACTGACCACTTACCCCCCAACACTGACCACTTACCCCCCAACACTGAGCACTTACCCCCAACACTGAGCACTTACCCCCAACACTGACCACTTACCCCCAACACTGACCACTTACCCCCCAACACTGACCACTTACCCCCCAACACTGACCACTTACCCCCAACACTGACCACTTACCCCCAACACTGACCACTTACCCCCAACACTGACCACTTACCCCCCAACACTGACCACTTACCCCCAACACTGACCACTTACCCCAACACTGACCACTTACCCCCAACACTGAGCACTTACCCCCAACACTGACCACTTACCCCCAACACTGACCACTTACCCCCCAACACTGACCACTTACCCCCCAACACTGACCACTTACCCCCCAACACTGACCACTTACCCCCAACACTGACCACTTACCCCCAACACTGACCACTTACCCCCAACACTGACCACTTACCCTCAACACTGACCACTTACCCCCCAACACTGACCACTTACCCCCCAACACTGACCACTTACCCCCCAACACTGACCACTTACCCCCCAACACTGACCACTTACCCCCCAACACTGACCACTTACCCCCCAACACTGACCACTTACCCCCAACACTGACCACTTACCCCCAACACTGACCACTTACCCCCAACACTGACCACTTACCCCCAACACTGACCACTTACCCCCCAACACTGACCACTTACCCCCCAACACTGACCACTTACCCCCCAACACTGACCACTTACCCCCAACCCTGACCACTTACCCTCAACACTGACCACTTACCTCCGACACTGACCATTTACCCCCCAACACTGACCACTTACCCCCCAACACTGACCACTTACCTCTGACACTGACCACTTACCCCCAGCTCCATTTACCTTCAGACCAGAGCATTTTCAGCATTTACTCCAGTTGTGTCCTGCCTGCTCTCTCCGTCAGTGGTGTAAACAGGAAACATCCCCACCCCCGCGCCCAATATAACAGCGACATACCTGTGATGATTCCATGATTCCGAATAATGGGAATAGTAGCACAGGGATGAGGGCGGTAACAGCCAGTGGCAGTGCTTCTGTGCACCAATATAAGGCCATGAGTATGATTGTGAATCCGCAGCAAGCTTCCTGGAACAGCAACAGAGAAGCAGTCAGTGACAATGTCTGCCTTTCAAATAGAACAAAGAAAATTCTCGCACAGGAACAGGCCTTTCGGCCCTCCAAGCCTGCACCGACCATGCTGCCCGTCTGAACTAAAACCCCCTACCCTTCCGGGGACCATATCCCCCTATTCCCATCCTATTCATTAAGAAGTCTCATAACACCAGGTTAAAGTCCAACAGATTTATTTGGAATCATGAGCTTTCGGAGCGCTGCTCCTTCAGCAAGTGAGTCACTTCATCACTTACCTAATGAAGAATCAGCGCTCCGAAAGCTCGTGATTCCAAATAAACCTATTGGACTTTAACCTGGTGTTGAGAGACTTCTTACTGTCCCTACCCCAGTCCAACGCCGGCATCTCCTCACCATCCTATTCATGTATTTGTCAAGACACCTCTTAAAAGTCGCTATCATATCTGCTTCCACTACCTCCCCCGGCAGCGAGTTCCAGGCGCCCACCACCCTCTGTGTAAAAAACTTGCCTTGTACATCTCCTTTAAACTCTGCCCCTCGCACCTTAAACCTGTGCCCCCTAGTAATTGACTCTTCCATCCTGGGAAAATGCTTCTGACTATCCACTCTGTCCATGCCTCTCATAATCTTGAACTACAAAAGGGCGTGAATGTTGCCCAATCCATCACGCAAACCAGCCTCCCATCCATTGAGTCTGTCTACACTTCCCGCTGCCTCGGCAAAGCAGCCAGCATAATTAAGGACCCCACACACCCCGGACATTCTCTCTTCCACCTTCTTCCATCAGGAAAAAGATACAAAAGTCTGATGTCACGTACCAACCGACTCAAGAACAGCTTCTTCCCTGCTGCTGTCAGACTTTTGAATGGACTTACCTTGCATTAAGTTGATCTTTCCCTCCACCCTAGCTATGACTGTAACACTACATTCTGCATTCTCTCCTTTCCTTCTCTATGAACGGTATGTTTTGTCTGTATAGCGTGCAAGAAACAATACTTTTCACTGTATGTTAATACATGTGACAATAATAAATCAAATCAAATCAAAATCAAAAGACTTCTATCAGGTCTCCCCTCAACCTCCGTCGTTCCAGTGAGAACAAACCAAGCTTCTCCAACCTCTCCTCATAGCTAATACCCACCATACCAGGCAACATCCTGGAAAATATAACTTTATATTGAATTTTACAACACAGAAGGAACACCCTGTGTCTGTGCCAGCTCTTTGACTGAGCTTGTCCCACTCCAGCCCATCCTTTCCCCACATCCGTGTTCATTTTCTTCTTTTCCAATATTTCTCCAATTCTCTTTTGAAAGTTCCGAGAGGGATATGGTCCCCGGAAGGTTAGGGGGTTTTAGGAATGGCACAGTGGTTAGCACTGCTGCTTTACAACTCCAGAGACCCGGGTTCGATTCCCGGCTTGGGTCACTGTGTGTGTGGAATCTGCACGTTCTCCCCGTGTCTGCGTGGGTTTCCTTCGGGTGCTCCGGTTTCCTCCCACAGTCCGAAAGACCTGCTGGTTAGGGTGCATTGATCCAAACAGGTGCCGGACTGTGGCGACTAGGGGAATTTCACAGTAACTTCATTGCAGTGTTAATATAAGCCTACTTGTGACTAGTAAATAAACTTTAAACTGAATCTGCTCCCCCCCCGACTTCCTGTCCAGGCGGCACCTTCCAGATCGCAACAACTTGCTGTGTGAAAATAATTCTCATCTGCTCCTCCGGAGAGTTCTCCAATCTCACCACAAAACTTCCATTCCTGCTCTCAAAGCGGTGTATCCCCTCTGCCCCCTGGGCCTGCTGTCAGTCATATTAAATCTCTGCCCCTCTGATTACTGACACTCTGACCATTGGAAACAATCTCTCCTTTGTTACTCAGTCTAAACTCTTCTTGATTTTGAACAAACTTCACAGAATCTCCGAATCTTTACAGTGCAGGAAGGCCATTCAGCCCATCGACTCCACGCTGCCTCTCTGAACGAGCATTCTGCCCAGTCCCACTCGCCTGCCTTATCCCCGTAACCTTCCACATTCTTTCTTTTCAGATAGAAATCCAATTCCCTTTTGAATACCTCGTTCAAACCTGCCTCCTCCAGCCTATCAGCAAGTTCTTTCCAGACTCCACCCACCCTCCGGGTGAAGAGTGTTTCCCTCAGATCACCGTTACTCCGTTTGCCAATTAGTTGGAATCTGTGCCCTCTCGTTCTTGATGTTCTTGCGTGGGAACAGCTTCTCACTATTTACCCTGTTCCCAGCCCTCAGCCTCTTGAATCTCTCTATCAAGTCTCCTCTCAGTCTTCGCTTCGCCAAGTAAAACAATCCCAATCTCTCCAGTCTCACGGCACGGTGGCACAGTGGTTAGCACTGCTGCCTCACAGCGCCAGGGACCCAGGTTCGATTCCGGCCTCGGGTCACTGTCTGTGTGGAGTTTGCACGTTCTCCCCGTGTCTGCGTGGGTTTCCTCCGGTTTCCTCCCACAGTCCAAAGATGTGCGGTGTAGGTTGATTGGCCATGCTAAATTGCCCCTAGTGTCAGGGGGTTAGCAGAGTAAATGTGTGGGGTTACGGGAATAGGGCCTGGGTGGGATCGTGGCCGGTACAATCTCGATGGGCCAAATGGCCTCTTTCTGTACTGTAGGGATTCTATGATTTTATCCTCATAGCTACTGTTCTTTATCCCTGGAAGCATTCTTGAGAATCTCCTCTGTATTCTCTCCAGTGCCTTCACATCCTTCCTCAGGCATGGCGCCCAGAACTGATGCAGTCTCCAGATGAGGCCTAACTAGTGTCTTATACAAGTTCAACATGGCCTCTTTACTCTTGTACTCAATGCCTCTGTTAATAAAGCCTGAGATACTTTATATTTTCTTAACCTGCCAACCTGTCCTGCTGTCTTCAATGACTCGTGTACATATACACCAAGGTCCCTCCAATCCTGCACCCCCTTTCCAGTTTCTCCCTTTATTTTATCCTGTCTCTCCACATCCTTCCTGTCAAAATCAATCACCTCACATTTCTCTGCATTAAACTTCAGCTGCCGCTTGTTTGCCCAATTCACTGACATGTCTCTGTCCTTTCGAAGTTGACTCTCTTCATCACAACAACAATGTTTCCAATCTTTGTATCATCGGCAAGTTTTGAAATCGGGCCCTGAACACCACAGTCTGGGTCAATAGTTTATATCAGGAACAGCACTGACTCCTGGGGACCCCACTACAAACCTCCCTCTAATCTGAAACACACCCATTTATCACTGCTCTCTGCTTCCTGTCACTCGGCCAATTTCTTATCCAAATGCCAACTGTCCCTTTCATTCCATGAGCTGGAATTTTGCTGACAAGTCTGTTGTGTGGCACTGAATCAAATGCCTTTTGAAAATCCATATACATCACATCAACAGCATTGCCCTCATCAACCCTCTCTGTTACCTCCTCTATAAACTCCAGCAAGTTAGTTAAACATGATTTACTCTTGATGAATCCATGCTGGTCCACCACCATTCAGAACCCATTACCTTGGCACTTTCCCGGCACTGTATGGTGGCCAGTGGGCAGTGCCAGGGTGCCCGATGAGCACTGCCAGGCTGGCACTGCTCCATGGGCACTGCCCAGCCCTGCCCCCAACCACCCGGGGGCTTCAATGGCCACTGATCCCCCCCCACCCCCCGCCGCCCCCACCCCTCTGCATGGCCATCACTTCCGGTCCCTGTTGGTGGGGACCATGAGTGATTCTCGTTGATGAGACCTTTCACTGACAAGGGGGGAAATGTCTGGGAGGCCCGAAACGGCCGAGCCTGGCGCGTTAATGTCATGCAAATGACGACATTAATATTTAAATCGTCTTCGCGCCCTTTTCTGGGCGCACTGCCAAAACACAGCAGGAAAGATGGTTTTCGGCACGAGAATGGCTTGCACCCGGTGCAAATTCCCCGCACTCTCTCTTCCCGGCTCACTGCGTCAACTGACCAGCTCAGTCTGCCAGAAAGATCACCCCTTACCTAGTGTGTTATCCACATAACCACCAAGGACTTCTAACACCTGGTTTAAGTTTAAGGTTTATTTATTAGTGTCACAAGTAGGCTTACATTAACACAGCAATGAAGTTACTGTGAAAATCCCCTAGTCGCCACACTCCGGCGCCTGTTCGGGTCAATGCCCCCTAACCAGCACGTCTTTCAGACTGTGGGAGGAAGCCGGAGCACCCGGAGGAAACCCACGCAGACACGGAGAGAATGTACAAACTCCGCACAGACAGTGACCCAAATCAGGAATCGAACCCGGGTCCCTGGTGCTGTGATGCAGCAGTAAATGAAAGCAAGGCATTTTGAGGAGGTAGCGGCGAAAATGTTGACTGCAAATTTTAACTATCAGCCTTTTAATTAGAAATGGATCAATAATGTCTTTGCCTCCTTATTTCCAGGAACTCTGTGAGCTTCTATCTTTGCAGGCACACCCGCTTCTAACTCAGGACATTATAGTCACCAGGAGGTGTTTAGCTGCGGAGGTAGAGATCTGAGTGAATTATGCTTCTGTGACCACTTTTCTGAAGCGATGGTAAAATTAATCTCCAAACTGCACTAAATACTGCCAGTGGCTAACGTTAGAATCCTTCACTCAAAGATTGCAAAGGGGTGGATCTCCCACTGTTCCACTTGTACTTTTCAAAGTGATTGAATCTTGGCAGGTTGTCAAGCACCACAACAACCTCTAATGCTGTTTGCTGAAAGGCAGAGATATATATCTAAACAATATGTGGTCTGTGTGATATCACACACAACGTAGCAATAAAACAAAGATAGAGCAACAACAACTAATACAGGAAAAAGGCCCGTTTATTTAAGCCGGCTGATGAACATTCCAAGCAGTTGTCCATATAGGGTCCTAAGGTGAAGAAAGTTCTGTCACTTATTAGCAGCTTGCAAGTTTAGAAATGTACAGTAACAAATAGCAGCTTTAGCCCAAAGTGGCTCCACCATTGGGAATGCAATTCCTCACATATCTACCATAAAATGGGCAAGGATAGGATGCAGCAGGTAATTATCGAATCATAGAAACCCTACAGTGCAGAAAGAGGCCATTTGGCCCATCGAGTCTGCACCGACCACAATCCCACCCAGGCCCCACCTCCTTATCCCTATATATTTACCCGATAATCCCTCGAACCTACGCATCCCATCCAATTAAGAAGGAAAATGGAATTTTGCCCTTCATTGCTAGAGGGATGGAGTTTAAAAACAGCAAGGTTATGTTGCAGCTGTATAAGGTGCTGGTGAGACCACACCTGGAGTACTGTGTACAGTTTTGGTCTCCTTACTTGAGAAAGGATATACTGGCACTGGAGGGGGTGCAGAGGAGATTCACTAGGTTGATTCCAGAGTTGAGAAGGTTGGCTTATGAGGAGAGACTGAGTAGACTGGGGCTATACTCACTGGAATTCAGAAGAATGAGGGGAGATCTTATAGAAACATGTAAGATTATGAAGGGAATAGATAAGATAGAAGCAGGGAAGTTGTTTCCACTGGCAGGTGAAACTCGAACTAGGGGGCATGGCCTCAAAATAAGGGGAAGCAGGTTCAGGACTGAGTTGAGGAGGAACTTCTTCACACAAAGGGTTGTGAATCTGTGGAATTCCCTGCCCAGTGAGGCAGTTGAGGCTACTTCATTGAATGTTTTTAAGGCAACGATAGATAGATTTTTGAACAGTAAAGGAATTAAGGGCTATGGTGAGCGGGCGGGTAAGTGGAGCCGAGTCCAGAAAAAGATCAGCCATGATCTTATTGAATGGTGGAGCAGGCTCGAGGGGCCAGATGGCCTACTCCTGCTCCTAGTTCTTATGTTCTTATGTTATTTTGTATATCACAGCACAGAACTGAAACAATGCAAAAAAAAACTATTGGTTTATTTGGCAACAAACAGATTGGGGAGCTACAGATTATGTTGGCATTTCAAGGCCATTGCCTTCTGATTGTCAAAGAACTCTTACTCCAAGGCACTGTCCCATTTCAGGGTCCGGTCACAGGGTGTGTTGCACATCTCCGGATCTGCACAGGCCTTTCCCCTGGCATCGGGCAGTGCCGGCTGAAGAAGCTGTGACCACCTGTATTAAGGATGTGGAGATGCCGGCGTTGGACTGGGGTGGGGCACAGTAAGAAGTCCCACAGCACCAGGTTAAAGTCCGACAGGTTTATTTGGAATCACGAGCTTTCGGCACGCTTGCTCACTCACCTGATGAAGGAGCAGCGCTCCGAAAGCTCGAGATTCCAAATAAACCTATTGGTCTGTAACCTGGTGCTGTGGGACTTCTTACTGTGCCCACCTGTATTAAAATAGAGTTTGGTGACATATTCTACACATTCTACTGAGCGAGACCGATGTTTATTACCAGCATTTCTGAACAGCCGCTGGATTGTTCTGTCATTTTGGGGGCCAGCATTCTATATTTCTAATCGCAGAGAGACAAAGGCCCATTGGGACAAGCAGGAGCGTCCAACATCATATTCCCAAAATGTCTGGCTGGACGGAGTGCAAGGGTGAATGGGATCCTGAGGAATTATAATGGAAATAAAACAAAAAAATGCAATTGATGTTGTGAAGAAATCCGTTTATTGCCTTTGTGATTTCAGTTTGCCAATAATACATTTCACACAAATATCGAGGGGGTGATTTTGTGGCTCTTCCTAACAGCGGGACATTCTGGTTCAGCCGACGGCAACCCCCACCCGCCCGAGTTTCCCGGCACTGAGCTTTATCCCATCGACAGCAGTGGAACCAGAGGTTCCTGCCGCTGACCATCAGTGGGCCACCTCCCGCTGCCGGGATATTGGGCATATCCCCCCCACTATCTGCATAAATACTCAAAGGGAATGATTTGAAAATAGCAATATCTCGCGTGCAAAAATCTGGAGTCATAGAGTCGTAGAGGTTTACAGCATGGAAACAGGCCCTTCGGCCCAACTTGTCCATGCCGCCCTTTTTTTTAAAACCCCTAAGTTAATCCCAGTTGCCCACATTTGGCCCATATCCCTCTATACCCATTGTACCCATGTAACTATCTGAATGCTTTTTAAAAGATAAAATTGTACCCGCCTCTACTACTACCTCTGGCAGCTTGTTCCAGACACCCACCACCCTCTGTGTGTGAAAAAATTGCCCCTCTGGACACTTTTGTATCTTTCCCCTCTCACCTTAAACCTATGCCCTCTAGTTTTAGACTCCCCTACCTTTGGGAAAAGATATTGACTATCTACCTTGTCTATGCTCCTCATTATTTTATAGACCTCTATAAGATCACCCCTCAGCCTCCTACGCTCCAGGGAAAAAATGTCCCAGTCTATTCAGCCTCTCCTTATAACTCAATCCATCAAGTCCCGGTAGCATCCTAATAAATCTTTTCTGCACTCTTTCTAGTTTAATAATATCAAACTCAAACCAATTCTGGCAGTGGTGGGATTCAAACCCACGACTCCGTAGAGACTGGAGCTGTAATCCAGCACCTTAGACCACTCGGCCACGCTACCATATTCCTGGACTGGAATAAAAATGTAAAAAAGATACAAACAGCTCACAGCTTGGCTGGAATTTCCTCAAGAAAACTTGTGATTTGCAAAGCAATATAAAGCTGGCAGTGGGAGCAGCCTGGGACAGGAGCAGGGAGTGAATGAGGGAGGGGGAGGGAGGGGGAGGGAGGGGGGGAGGGAGGGGGAGGGAGGGGGGAGGGAGGGGGGAGGGAGGGGGGAGGGAGCGAGTGACTGAGTGAGGGAGGGAGCGAGTGAGTGAGGGAGCGAGAGAGTGAGGGAGCGAGTGACTAAGTGAGTGAGGGAGTGAGTGACTGAAAGTGGGGAAATGAGGGAGGGAGTGAGTGACTGAGTGAGGGAATGAGGAGTGAGTGAGCAAGTGCGGAAGTGACTGAGTGAGTGAGGGAGTGAGTGAGGGAGTGAGTGAGGGAGGGAGCAAGTAAGTGAGAGTGGGGGAATGAGGGAGGGAGTGAGTGACGGAGTGAGTGAGCGAACGAGGGAGCGAGTGAAGAATTGAGGGACGTCTGGGAGCAGGTTGGGGATAGCTGGAGCTAAAGGACAAATACCCCCAATGCTACATTTTGAAGGCAGGTGGGGTGGGGGTGAGCTATGTGGTAGTGGGGGTTGTGGGGGGTGGGAGGGTGAGGGGTGGGTGTGTGATATGTGGTAGTGCAGGGTGGGGTGGGGGGTTCATGGGGAGGAGCTGGGTTGTACAGCGGTAAGCACAGTAAGAAGTCTCACAACACCAGGTTAAAGTCCAACAGGTTTATTTGGCAGCACGAGCTTTCGGAGCGCTGCTCCTTCATCAGGTGAGCGCAGGATTTGTTTCACAAACAGGGCATATATCGACACAAACTCAGTTACAAGATAATGGTTGGAATGCGAATCTTTACAGATAATCAAGTCTTAAAGGTACAGACAATGTGAGTGGAGAGAGGGTTAAGCACAGGTTAAAGAGATGTGTATTGTCTCCAGCCATTGCAGTTAGTGTCCAACGCCAGCATCTCCACATCATTGTACAGGGGCGAGCAGGGAAATTCCTGCATGAGGTTAAGCAAGGCTGGATGCAAATCTGAGCAAGTGAAATCAGCCGGTGGGCAGAGAGATAAAGCCCAGAGCTGAAGATTAATGGAATTAAACTGAATTAGAAAGAGGGGATTGAGATGAGTGCATAAAGACAGGTAAAGAAAGGCACTCTGCACCGTGTTTGGTTCAATAACATTGGCAGGACAGTACCTTGAAGTTGAAGTTGGCAGATGGGTATTGCTCTCTGGACTGGTGCCCACCTGCAAAATGGAAGCTGTGACTGAATTCCCAATACTCCAGGAGAACCACCAGAGTATGAGCTGGTTCCACTGGGATTCAGCTGAGAACACTAAGGCATCAATTCAGACTGGCTAATACCAGGCCAGCTTTCAGACGGTCTGAACTGTTTTTCCCATATGGGTGCCTACTTTGTGTCTCTAAACCCCACCGACGCCATCAGTCATCTCCTTGCAGCATCACAATTGGTGGAGATTGTGGCCATAGGTCGTGAGTTGGTAACAGAGACCCAAAGAGACATGGACGCTGTGATCCCTCAGCTCACCCAGGCAATGCTGACTCAACACCAGGCAATCCGAGCACAACAAGAAGCAACTCAGACACAAGCCACCACCAACCTATTGGAAGAGCAAAGACTGAGTCAAAAGCAGAACTCCATAGACTCAATGCCATGCTTTGCAACCCCTCTCCACAAACTCAGTCTGGAATGTCTGGGGACGCTGGACTACAGAAGGTGACAGTTATGGATGATGGGAAGACATACTTGAGGGTCTTTGGGAACCGCTAACCAGGAAGCCTTGCCGGTGCGGAGTCTGCACCTTCTCCCCATGTCTGTGTGGGTTTCCTCCAGGTGCTCCGGTTTCCTCCCACAGTCCAAAGATGTGCGGGTTAGGTTGATTGGCCATGCTAAATTGTCCCTTCGTGTCAGGGGGACCAGGAGGGTAAATATATGGGGTTACGGGGATATGACCTGGGTGGGATTGTTGTCGGTGCAGGCTCGATGGGCTGAATGGCCTCCTTCTGCACTGTAGGATTCTACGATATCTATGATGTAATGCACCCAGGAATCCAGTGCCATCCTTGCTTTCACCCTAAGCCTTCCTCCCTTTATTATTTCTTGGTTGAAGTTGGCTGATGGGTATTGCTACATATGTAGACTACTTATGTAGTCTATCTAAGGGTTTGCAACTGAACCTTATCTCCAAGAATGATGTGGAAGCACTGCCAGGTTGAAAGTCGCCAGCTTCCCCTGGGATTGCTGGTGGCCATCTTGTGTGAGGCCTGGCTGGGCTTGGCAGCCATGTTGAGTGAGGAACAATTGAGATCTAGAAACTGGAGGAGCGAGTATCTGAAATACTCCAGCAGCCAGCTTCTTGTGACATCACATACCCTCCTCCTGGCCTGAAACATACACCCAAGGGAAGGTGGTGCAACCCTGGCATGCTTCCTTGAGAGGGCATTGGCATTGCCCTGCTTGACACCTGGGCAATGGGCTATGTCAAACTGGAACGGCTGTAGGTTGCAGTCCACCTGGTCTTCTCCTGCTATATCCTCTTCTCTCTGGTATGGGCATTAGCGAGCAAGTTGCCCCATTTCTCAGCAGGTATAACCTCAGCGAGATTCTATCCTGGAACTCCAACCTTCGCATAAAATCTTCCAGGTCCTACCCACTCACTCTGGAAGACAAATTCTCAACAATCAATCTGTTTTCTGTACCATTTCTTCTTCCTCCACTATCGCCACCAATGGACTAACATTGGTTAAAGGGAGCTTGAAGTCACCCCCCTCTGCATCTTCCTCCAGGCGTGTCCTGGCAAGTTCATTGTAACTCTCCCATTGCACAATTCTTCCATCCATCTCATACATTGCATCATCTGCCTCTCTGTAATCTTCAAGCTCCACAAAGGCATTCTTCAAATCTTCGTTGGCCTTCTGTGCTTCCCCAGTCAGATGAGGAGCAATGATGCCAGCCCCCGAGGCTGGAATTGAACCCGGGTCCCTGGCGCTGTGAGGCAGCAGTGCTAACCACTGTGCCACCATGCCGCCCCTGTACTTGCTGTGTGTTTTGTGGATTATGACCAGGACTGGGCAGTGAACCTGCTTTGGATTGTATGAGAACCTGCCTCAGTACCTGGAACCCTTTTCCCGTTTATACGACCACTAACTTCACACATGTTAATCAATAAATTCTTTATTGATTTGACTTGGCCTTCTGGTTGCCATTGTGTCTCTAAACCCTGACTATATTGTCACCCAATCCCTTGCAACATCACACCATGTAATTGGCTTTGTTTAAGTTTTAGATTCTTTGAGACTGGAGTATGTTGCTTTCAAAACTTATTATGAAATTCAAAAGTATTTTGATCACTTTTCCTGGCAGACGTTTTACTGCGAGATTACTAATTAATCATACCTTATTGCACAAAGCTAGAACTAAAATAGCTTTACCCTCAGTCAGCTCCGCAACATATTATTCCTGGAAACTATTGTGAAAGCATTGCACAAGCTCATCTTCCAGGCCAGCTTTGTCAGTTTGATTGACATGCCTACATCCTGGAGTTGTAGAAGAGAGAGCTTCAGGAATCATGGATGCACTGGTTATCATTTTACAAAATTCCCTAGATTCTAGAATGGCCCCAGAGATTTGGACGTTGGCAGATATTACACCGTTATTCAAGAAAAGAGGGAGAGAGAAAGCATGGAACAACAGACCAGTTAGTTTGACATCAGTCACGGACAAGTGCTGGAACCTATTATTAAGAAAGACATTTCTAAACTCATTGTATGGTCAGACAGAGTCAACATGGTTTTACGAAAGGGAAACCCTGTGTTTGATAGATTTCTTGAGAATGTGACTAGCAGGATAGATAAAGGGGAATCAGTAGATGTAGTATACTTAGGATTCCAAATGGCATTCGATAAGAACATAAGACATAGGAACAGAATTAGGCCACTCGGCCCATTGAATTTGCTCCGCCATTCAATCATGGCTGATATTTTTCTCATCTCCATTCTCTTGCCTTTTCCCCATAACCCCTGGTCCCCTTATTAATCAACAAACTATCTATCTCAGTCTTAAAGACACTCAATGACCCGGCCTCCACGGCCTTCTGCGGCAAAGAGTTCCACAGATTCACCACTCTCTGGCTGAAGAAATTCCTCCTCATCTCTGTTTTAAAGGATCGTCCCTTTGGCCTGAGGTAGTGCCCTCTGGTTCTAGTTTTTCGTACAAGTGGAAACATCCTCTCCACGTCCACTCTATCCAGGCCTGGCAGGATCCTGTAAGTTTCAATAAGATCCCCCCTCATCCTTCTAAACTCCAACGAATACAGACCCAGGTGCCACAAAAAGAAACGTTTGTTGGGCAAGATAAGGGTTAGGGTTCATGGAGATGGAGGTCATAAATTAGTATAAACAGAGGATTGGTTAACTATCACAAAACAGAGAATAGGGATAACTGGGGAATTTTCAAGTTGGCAGGCTGTAACTAGTGGAGTGCTGCAAAGCTAGGGAGGAAATTGCGGGTCCCCTAGCAGAGATATTTGAATCATCGACAGCCACGGGTGAGGTGCCTGAAGACTGGAAGATGGCAAATGTTGTGCCTTTGTTGAAGAAGGGCTGCAGGGAAAAGCCTGGGAACTACAGGCCAGTGAGCCTAACAGCTGTAGTGGGTAAGTTGTTAGAAGGTATTCCGAGAGACAGGATCTACAAGCATTTAGAGAGGCAAGGACTGATTAGGGACAGTCAGCATGGCTTTGTAAATAGAAAATCAAGTCTCATGAATTTGATTGAGTTTTTTGAAGGGGTAACCAAGAAGGTAGATGAGGCCAGTGCGGTCCATGTTGTCTGCATGGACTTTAGCAAGGCCTTTGACAAGGTACTGCATGATAGGTTGTTGCATAAGGTTAAATCTCACGGGATCCAGGGTGAGGTAGCCAATTGGATACAAAATTGGCTTGATGACAGAAGCCAGAGGGTGGTTGTAGAGGATTGTTTTTCAAACTGGAGGCCTGTGACCAGTGATGTGCCTCAGGGGTCGGTGCTGGTTCCACTGTTATTTGTCATTTATATTAATGATTTGGATGAGAATTTAGGAGGTATGATTAGTAAGTTTGTAGATGACACCAAGATTGGTGGCATAGTGGACAGTGAAGAAGGTTACCTCGGATTGCAAAGGGATCTTGATCAATTGGGCCAGTGGGCTGATGAATGGCAGATGGAGTTTAATTTAGATAAATGCGAGATGATGCATTTTGGTAGATTGAACCAGGGCAGGACTTACTCAGTTAATGGCAGGGCATTGGGGAGAGTTACAGAACAAAGAGATCTAGGAGTACAGGTTCATAGCTCCTTGAAAGTGGAGTTATGGGTGGACAGAGTGGTGAAGAAGGCATTCGGCATGCTTGGTTTCATTAGTCAGAACATTGAGTACAGGAGTTGGGACGTCTTGTTGAAGTTGTGCAAAACATTGGTAAGGCCACACTTGGAATACTGTGTACAGTCTGGTCACCCTATTATAGAAAGGATATTATTAAACTAGAAAGAGTGCAGAAAAGATTTACTAGGATGCTTCTGGGACTTGATGGCTTGAGTTATAAGGAGAGGCTGGATAGACTGGGACTTTTTTTCCTGGAGCGCAGGAGGCTGAGGGGGGTCTTTTAGAGGTCTATAAAATAATGAAGTAAGGTAAATAGTCAACAGGGTAGGGGAGTCTAAAACTCGAGGGCATAGGTTTAAGTTGAGAGGGGAGAGATACAAAAGGGTCCAGAGGGACAATTTTTTCACACAGAGGTTGGTGAGTGTCTGGAGCAAGCTGCCAGAGGTAGTAGTAGAGGCGGGTACAATTTTGTCTTTAAAAAAAACATTCAGACAGTTACATAGGTAAGATGGGTATAGAGGGATATGGGCCAAACACGGGCAATTGGGACTAGCTTGGTGGTTAAAAAAAAGGCGGCATGGACAAATTTGGCCGAAGGGCCTGTTTCCATGCTGTAAACCTCTATCACTCTGTGATCAGTGCCAGGCCTCCGCTATTTACAATCTATATGAATGACTTAGACAAAGAGACAGAGTATAATATATCTAGGTTTGCTGAAGATACAAAGCTAGGTGAGAATGTAAGCTGTGAGGAGGACACGAAGAGGTTGCGAATAGCTATGGACAAGTTAATTGAATAGGTGGAAGATGGAGTGTAATGGAAAAGTGTGAGGTTTCTGTGTTAAGAATAGAAAGGCAAAATATTGTTGAAAGGTGCAAAACAGGTCAATGTTGATGTTCAGAGAGATTTGACTGTACTTGCACAAGAAACACACAGTTTCCATGCAGGTAAAGCAATTCATAGGAAAGCTAATGGTGCGCTGGACTTCATTACAAGGAATTGGAATACAAGAATAAAATTTACTAAAATTTATAAAGGGATTTGCTGAGACCGCACTTGGAGTACCTTGCACAGTTTTGGTCTCCATGTATAAGGAATGATATACTTGCCTTGGAGGCAGGACAGCGAAGGCTCACTAACTTGGCCCCTGGGATGAGGGAGTTATCCAATGATGAAATGTTCAGTAAATTGGGTTTATGTTCTCTGGAGTTTAAAAGAATGACATTCAGAATTCTCAAGGGATTTGATAGGGTGGACACTGAGAGATTGTTTCCATTGGCCGGGGAATCTGAAACTCAGGGGCATAGTCTCAGGAGAAGGGGCCAATCGTTTAGGACTGAGGTGAGGAGAAACCACTTCACTCAAAGGGTTGTGAATCTTTGGAATTCTCCACCCAGTGGGTTGTGGATGCTCCATATTTGAATAGGTTTAAGGCTGGGATGGACAGACTTTCGGTCTCTCAGGGAATCGAGAAATATGTGGAGCGAGCAGGAAAATGGAGCTGGATTCCAAGACCAGTGATGGTGGAATTGAATGTTCAAGGAGCAATGTGGCCAACTCCTGCTCCTGCTCCTTGTGTTATTATGTTCAGTGTCAACACAGATTTAGGGAGAGGACATTGGGCGTGATTTTCCAGCCGCACTCGCCCCAAAGCGAGAAAATCCCCCCCCCGAGGTTAATGGACCTTTCCATGGTCCATATCCTGCCCACTGCGATCCCATGGGAGGGGGGGGGGGGGGGGGGGGGGAGAGGGGGGAGGAGGAGTGGGGGGGGCGGATGGGAGGGGGTGGGGGGGCGGGGGGATGGGACAATTCGCCCATTGTGTTTGACAAATCTGTTCGAGATTATTTGAGGCTGTAATGAGCAGGTCAGGTCAAGAGGATGTTGTGTATTTGCATTTTGCAAAAGGTATGGCACAAAAGGTTATATAGACATACAAAAATATGAATTAGGAGCAGGAGTAGCCCCTACAGCCTGCTATCTCCAGAATGTTCTGTTCTAAAAAACTATCCCAAAAACATTCTATAAACTCCTCACCCCCCTACTTTCACCCAGCTGATTTTTGCAGTA
>NC_135812.1:3476375-3558875 GCF_964213995.1 Mustelus asterias
GCAATGCGCAGTTCAGAGCTCCGATCGTTCCGGCAGCGCTGAGCCCCGCCCACTGCGCGAATCGGACCGGAGCCGGCAAAAACGCATATGGGCGCGCTGGGAAGAGGATTCCAGGATTCGTACTATTTGACACCCAGATTCGGCACTTGGACTCAAAATGGTAAAATCGGGCCCATTATGTGGATGAAAACCTCCCATGATTATCATGGTATCTTTCTGACAAACTCACATTGCTCTTTCTTTCATATTCTGTGCAACTGTGTAGTTACACAAAATTAGGCTTCATGAGATTGGGGCGGTGTATTAGCATGGACTGATGATGATGGGTTGACAGGCAGAAACAGGTCATTTTCATGTTGGCAGGTTGTTACTAGTGGGTTCAGTGCAAGGATCAGTGCTGGGACCTCAGTTATTTACAATCTATAGGCTCCCCACATCTCTCAATTCCCTGAGAGACTGAAAGTCTGTCTACCCAAGCCTTAAGTGTATTCAAATGTGGAGAATCTATATCGCTGAGGGGACTGAGTTGTGTATCCAAGTTTGCTGATGATGCAAAGTTAGATGGGAAATTAAGCTGTGTGGAGGATACAAAAAGGTTCCAAAGAGATATAAATACAGGATAAACAAATGGGTAAGAATCGTCAGATGGAATAGAATGTGTTAGTTACCCTCTTTGGGAGGAGCAATAGAAACTCAGAATATTTTTTAAATGGTGAGAGATTTGGTAACGTGATAATCAGAGGGTCCTGGGTGTCTTTGTACAAATCACAGAACCATTGACATCTACAATAAATAATCAGCAAAGCAAATGTAATGTTAGCCTTTATTACGATGGAATTGGAATAGAAGAACAGAGGCATCCTGTTGCAATGAAATGGAGTCTTGGTGTGACCATACTGTGGACAGTTTTACTCCCCTCAAGTAAGGAAGGATATACTTGCCTTTGCACGGATTCAACAAGGGTTCACTAGACTGCTTCCCTGGAATGGGAGGATTGTCCAGTGAGACAGGATTGAGGAAACCCAGGAGATATTCCCTGGAGGTTTGAGAGGTGAACTCATTGAAACATGGAAGATTCTAAATCAGCGTGACAGTCTCAGGATGAGGTGACGTGACCTGAGGAGCACTTCCCTCGCTCAGAGGGCTGTGAATCTTGTTGAGTCTACGGGAATTGGGGATTGGGGAGAGTGCAGGAAGCTGGAGTTGAGGCTGAAGATCTTATTGGATGGCAGAGCAGACTTGAAGGGCCAGGTTTTATCCTTCTGCTCCGATTCATTTGGGTTCTGACACTCAGGGTGATATTTTACCATTTTTAGTCTAAGTGCCGAGCGGGTGTGGAACTGGGAGAGTTTCAGATCTGTCTTTTGGGTGTGGTTTTAGGTCCCCCCATACACACTCTGGCTGCAAAATTCTGAATGAGCCTATTGCTTGCTGCAGAAGCCTGTGGGCGGGGCTTACCACACCCGAAAGCCTGTAGAGGGAGCTACTGCGCATGTGCAGACCTCTGATGCTGCACACACGCATTACCAGTAGCAGAGGTCTGACAGACAGAGAGAGAGCTGTCTGGCCCCTGCTACTGCAGGCAGCCTGAAGCAGCTCCCCCTCCCCCTGCAGTCGCAGGGGCCCGTGGCCGTAGATGCAGCCCCCACTGACTCCCCCCCCTCCACTGCCCAGACGGATTGCGGACCCTCTCCCTCCCCCACCAATCACGGCCCCACTGCCCTCCTCCCAATGATCGCTGCAGAGTTGCATCGGGCCCCCTCTCCCTCCCTCTCCCCACCGATCGTAGCCCCACTTCCCTCCTCCCACCGATCACTGCAGAGTGGCAGCAGGCTCCTTCTCCCACTAGCCCCACCCCACTGGCCCCTTCCCTCATGGCCTTGCCCCCATCAGCCCCACCCCCTGGCACTGCCCAGTGGACATTGCCCAGGTGCTAGGGTGGCACTGCCAGTCTGGCACTGCCGAAGAGACACCCCCCCCCTTTGCTCTTGGCCTCCCCGGGGAGTCTCAATGGCCTCTGGTTCCACCGGTGAGGCCAAGTCGACTGCTCCCCATTCATGGGGATTGTGCCTAATCCTCGTTGGCGAAGGTTGATGGTGGCACAGTGGTTAGCACTGCTGCCTCACAGCGCCAGGGACCCGAGTTTGATTCCCGGCTTGGGTCACTGTCTGTGTGAAGTCTGCACATTCTCCCCAAATCTGCATGGGTTTCCTCCGGGTGCTCCGGTTTCTTCCCACAGTCTGAAAGATGTGCTGGTTAGGGTGCATTGGCCATGCTAAATTCTCCCTCAGTGTTACCCAAACAGGCGCCGGAGTGTGGCGACTAGGAGAATTTCACAGTAACTTCATTGCAGTGTTAATGTAAGCCTTATTTGTGACTAATAAATATACTTTTTAAAAAACCTTTCCCAGTGAGGTCATAAAGGCAGGTGAGGATGGATGACTGAGCGCCGAGCTCGCTAATGACATTGAAATGTTTATTTCAATATGTTTCAATAAATTAACCTGCCTCAAGTAAATTTCTGGTGAGAGGTTGACCGCAACGGAAATCCTATTGTCATAAAATGGCGCTGGTCGCGTTACGCCCCATTTTATGACCACGTCACACCCGAAAATAGGTGCAACGCGATGGTAGAATCCCGGCCTCAATGTCTGCCTACCAGGTCTCAGTGCAACAACTTACATTCAAATAACCCAGTGATGGACAACCTAGGCCAGTGAGTGGGCAGCGTGAGTGACTCCCTCCTCCATCTGAGTGGGCCGCAGGATCGAAATCGGGCTTGTTCACCAACCGTGACCCCATGGATAAGATTAAATACATTTAATACACGCTGAATATTTCATAGCGAGTTAGAGAAAATGCTTCATCGTTTCTCTATTAATAGAACTGTCATCGACTTCAAATGGTAAAAACAAAAGAAATATTTACACTCTGGACGCAGCGGGAGCACACGGCTCTCACAGTCCTCCCAGAAAGGAGTGTGGAGACAGCCATGGGACTGCGAGCCACGGTGGGACTTTGTCCCAGCTGAAATAAAAAAACACAAAAAACCCGACATCCCTCATTCCTCATACTGCCCTCCCCATACCTCATACTGCAAACCTCCCCATGCCACATCCATTCCAACTGATCCCCCTCACCAACCTCCATGGGCTCTGATGTCTCCCCATACTCCTTTATCCACCCCCATGTCACCTCATGACCCGATGTCGAGCTGTGATACCTCCAGCACCATTGGCCAACTGTGCATTTTTCAGAACCAATGAACACTATAGGGGAAAGAGGTGTGCATCAAAAAACCCTTGAGAAAAAGGTAATTCATTAAGAAGTTTCTCCGATTGAAAAGAAAATCTGAATTGCCAGCGAATAAGAAATGTCAATCATCCAGATCCTTTAATGTTTCAAAAACCACCAACCACAGGCTCGCAAAACCACTTAACTTATGTAAACAAAGGTTGTGAAATTGATAGCAGAGACCAGAGTGCCTGAGTTGTCAATCAAACAATGTTTCCTCGAGGGTGCAGATGTTCTTGCTAATCGGAAAGTGGTCTGGGCTCTTGGTCGAGCATCATAGTGTATCAGGAGAGCTGCTTTATCCTGCAGGGCAGGGAATCTATCTGTCTGTACCCAGTCTGAACCTATTTACTACATCACAATCACTTCAAAAGTTCTTCACTGGCCGCAGACACTTCATTCACTGCATAAATAATACAACGTTTCAGGGCTGTGGTGGGTGCAATCAGATTCTTACTGTCCGGTAGTTTCTCAGTGTGAGAAAATGCAGAGATACTCAACAGTTGACTTCAGGCAGGAAAAGAGGGCTTTTATTTGTAAGGAATTACAGATATGTCCAAAGTGATGCTCTGATTGATAAACATTACGCTCACCAGGGGACGGTCCTACAGCATCACAAAATAAAACATCTGTAACCATTAGCAACCTTGACCAAATCAGCAATCTACAGAGATATTAAACTCCACAACAGAGAAGCAGCATCATGGGAAGAGCTCAACTTACTATAGAACATCACATCAAACACTCCCAGGGCAGGTACAGCAGGGGGTTAGATACAGAGTAAAGCTCCCTCTACACTGTCCCCATCAAACACTACCAGGACAGATACAGCACGGGGTTAGATACAGAGTAAAGCTCCCTCTACACTGTCCCCATCAAACACTCCCAGGACAGGTACAGCACGGGGTTAGATACAGAGTAAAGCTCCCTCTACACTGTCCCCCATCAAACACTCCCAGGACAGGTACAGCACGGGGTTAGATACAGAGTAAAGCTCTCTCTACACTGTCCCCCATCAAACACTCCCAGGACAGGTACAGCACAGGGTTAGATGCGGAGTAAAGCTCCCTCTACACTGTCTCCATCAAACACTCCCAGGACAGATATGGCATGGAGTTAGATACAGAATAAAGCTCCCCCTACACTGTCCCCATCAAACACTCCCAGGACAGGTACAGCACAGGGTTAGATCCAGAGTAAAGCTTCCTCTACACTGTCCCCATCAAACACTCCTAGGACAGGTACAGCACGGGGTTAGATACAGAGTAAAGTTCCCTCGACACCGTTCCCATCAAATACTCCCAGGACAGGTATAGCACGGGGTTAGATACAGAGTAAAGCTCCCTCTACACTGTCCCCCATCAAACGCTCCCAGGACAGGTACAGCACGGGGTTAGATACAGAGTAAAACTCCCTCTATACTGTCCCCATCAAACACTCCCAGGACAGGTACAGCACGGTTTAGATACAGAGTAAAGCTCCATCTATACTGTCCCCATCAAACACTCCCAGGACAGCTACAGCACGGGGTTAGATACAGAATAAAGCTCCCTCGACACTGTCCCCATCAAACACTCCCAGGACAGGTACAGCACGCGGTTAGATACAGAGTAACGCTCCCTCTACACTGTTTCCATCAAACACTCCCAGGACAGGTACAGCATGGAGTTAGATACAGAGTAAATCTCCCCCTACACTGTTCCCATCAAACACTGTCAGGACAGGTACAGCACGGAGTTAGATGCAGAGTCATGCTCCCTCTACACTGTCCCCCATCAAACACTCCCAGGACAGGTACAACATGAGGTTAGATACAGAGTAAAGCTCCCTCTACACTGTCCCCCATCAAACACTCCCAGGACAGGGACAGCACAGGGTTAGATACAGAATAAAGCTCCCTCTACAGTGCCCCCATCAAACATTCCCAGGACATGTACAGCACGGGGTTAGATACAGAGTAACGCTCCCTCTACACTGTCTCCATTCCCAGGACATGTACAGCACGGGGTTAGATACAGAGTAACGCTCCCTCTACACTGTCTCCATCAAACATTCCCAGGACATGTACAGCAAGGGGTTAGATACAGAGTAAAGTTTCCTTTCTCCCTCTCAATATCCATTTCCAACTTGCACAATTAGAACTTGCCTCCTGAAACCTCTCCCTCACTCTCTGTCTCTCTGCTCGTTCGAGACACTCCTTAAAACTTATCGTTCTGAACCAAACTGCTGATCATCTGTCCAAATATTGCCTCATATTGACTGTCATGCTTTGTTTTATAATGCTATGTTACATGAACTGGAGTTGTTACATGAGTACAAGTTGTTATTGCGGAACACTCACTGTTCCAGTGAGAATGGGGCTTAAATCAGGATGAAAGAGTTCCAGAATTCATGTTTAAAAAGGTGCAGTCGTTGGGGCAATGCTCTCCCCTCCAAAACATCCCCGTGGGATCTCAGCTCTGTTTGCCCCCCCCCCCCCCCTCCCACTGCCACATCCACACACAACAATACTGTCTCTTAAACCTGTCCCCTCGCTCTCCCTTTGAGTAACATGCCTGCTGGAATGTACACCTGAGGACGCTGACAGCTGGTGGGGGCATTCTCCTTACCTTTGTCTGGATGACCAGGGGAAGGGGTAACAACAGAAGTGGAACCAGGAATATAATCAGCTCATTCCTGAAAGCCCAGAGAATTCTCCACCAGGATCCCATTGCTACAGTCAGTGTGTGAGCGCACTCCTCTTCCACACTGTGTGAGCTGTACCAGGACAGAGGGCATGAGTGATTTATCTGTAACAGAGAAACTATTAAACATTAACCCGCCCCATTTTTATCTGCCTGCTGAATATTTTGATCCAAATGGAAGGGACCGGCATTACAGAATTTATAACAACTTCCCGAGGGAACAAAGTATCACAATGTTGGTTTCTGATCTGCAGTAGATTGTGGGCTGGAGTTTGGATTGAAGTTTTAATCTCCCAGGCTGCCCGACTGTTCACACTGGCACCTCTATTTTTGTGGACCCAATCAGATATCACTCCTTCTTGTCCGAGGAGTTAGGGCAAAGGTTTCTTCGGGTCACTCATAGACATAGACATAGACACCCTACAGTGCAGAAGGAGGCCATTCGGCCCATCGAGTCTGCACCGACCACAATCCCACCCAGGCCCTACCCCCACATATTTTACCCGCTAATCCCTCTAACCTACGCATCCCAGGATTCTAAGGGGCAATTTTTAACCTGGCCAATCAACCTAACCTAGAGGGAGCTTTATTCTGTATCTAACCCTGTGCTGTCCCTGTCCTGGGAGTGTTTGATGGGGGACAGTGTAGAGGGAGCTTTACTCTGTATCTAACCTCATGTTGTACCTGTCCTGGGAGTGTTTGATGGGGGACAGTGTAGAGGGAGCATTACTCTGCATCTAACTCCGTGCTGTACCTGTCCTGACAGTGTTTGATGGGAACAGTGTAGGGGGAGATTTACTCTGTATCTAACTCCATGCTGTACCTGTCCTGGGAGTGTTTGATGGAGACAGTGTAGAGGGACTGTGGGAGGAAACCGGAGCACCCGGAGGAAACCCACGCAGACACGAGGAGAATGTGCAAACTCCACACAGACAGTGACCCAAGCCGGGAATCAAACCCGGGACCCTGGAGCTGTGAAGCAGCAGTGCTAACCACTGTGCTACCGTGCCGCCCTACTCCTCTTTCCTGGGCTCACACACTGGGGACTCTTTCTTCAGGATTAAAGACTGAGGAGTGACCTAATAGAGGTCTTTAAAATCAGGGCAGGATTTCTATAGACTTGGACAACAACAACTTACATTTATGCAGCATCTTTCACAGAAAGAAACATCCCAAAGTGCTTCACAGGAGTATTGTACAAACATACAATTCAGGAACAGGATAGCCATTCAGCCCTTTCAGCTATGCTCATCCATTTGGCCAATCTGATTGTAATCAGATTGGGCGGCACGGTAGCACAGTGGTCAGCACTGCTGCTTCACAGCTCCAGGGACCTGGGTTCGATTCCCGGCTTGGGTCACTGTCTGTGTGGAGTTTGCACATTCTCCTCGTGTCTGCGTGGGTTTCCTCCGGGTGTTCCGGTTTCCTCCCACAGTCCAAAGATGTGCGGGTTAGGTTGATTGGCCATGCTAAAATTGCCCCTTAGTGTCCTGAGATGCGTGGATTAGTGGGTAAATATGTAGGGATATGGGGGTAGGGCCTGGGTGGGGTTGTGGTCGGTGCAGACTCGATGGGCCAAATGGCCTCTTTCTGCACTGTAGGGTTTCTATGATTCTATGATTTCTAATGTCCATGCCCACTCCATCCTACCCCTTTTAGCCCCTTGTCAACCAAGAATCAATCCTCCTCTGTCTTAAGAATATTCAAAGGCTCTGCTTCCTTTTGAGGAAGAGAGTTCCAGTGACTCACCACCCTCTGAGAGAATAAAATTCTCCTCATCTCTGTCTTAAATGGGTGACTTCTTAATTTTCAACAGTGACCCCTGGTTCTAGATTCTCTAACAAGAGGAAATATCCTCTCCACATCCACCCTGTCAATATCCCTCAGGTTCTTATATGTTCCAATCAAGCCGCCTCTTACCCTTCTAAACTCCAGTGGATACAAGCCTAACCTCGCCAACCTTTTCTCACGCGACGACCCGCCCATTCCAGGTATTAGTCTGGTAAACCTTCTCCTGAACTGCTTCTAATGTATTTACACCTCTCCTTAAAGAAGCTGCCCAATACCATTGACAATGTTCCAAATGTGGCCTCGCCACAAAGTCTGACCCCAAGACACATCAGGGAATATCAGGTCAGGTGAGTAAACCTTGGTCAAAGAGGTGGATTGTTGAGAAGTGGGAAAGTATGTTGGATAACCAAAGAGCCAACCACCAAACATGGAGAAATTAAAATCAGAGGAACCCAAGAGGCTAGTTATGGAGGAGTGCAGAGATCTCAGAGGGGTGTAGGGTTGGAGGAAGTTACAGAGATAGGGAGGGAGCAAGGCCATATTGAGGGATTTGAAAACAGGATGAGGATTTTAAAATCAATGCATTGTGTGACTGGGTGTGTGTAGCACTCCCTCCTCTCTGTCTCAGAAGGTTGAGTAATCTGCTTCAGTAATGTTGTTTGATTGGCCAGACACCGGGGAGAACATTCCTCTTATTCAGAATAGAGACCATGGGGTCTAAGAGGGCGGACAGGGCCTCATTTTAACATCTCATTGGAAAGACAGGACTTGTGGCAGTGTAGCACTCCCTCAGTACTGCACCAGAGTGCCAGCCTTGGTTCCTGTTCTCGAGTGGGACTTATACAAATAAATGAGTACCCCCTCCCCCCATGAGACTCCTGTTAGGTTCCAGCCTCGGCACTGCCCCGGCACATGTTGGTGCCAACCTGGCAGTGCCAACCCGTGCTTGGGGGCAGTGCCAGGTAACTGCCTGGCCATGTGCCTCTTCCCCGGGGGCTATACTCACGTTTACAACCTTGGGGGGATCCCACAGCAGGTTCATGTCTGGGTGAACCTGGTGTAAACTGCACCAATGTGACACCAATGTTTGAAAGTATGATTAGTGGCTCACGATATGGCGAAGGGGGGGCGGTTTGTAATTATATTATAAAGTGTTTGTAAATGTATTGTAAACAGGTTCTCATACATTATGGCCGTGAATCTGATTATGTCGCCAGCGAGGGGCAGAGAAAATCGTCGATCACAATCTCACCAGTGTGATTGGCCATTCCCAGTTTTTTCCTCATTCCTGCGGACAGAGAGTGCGGGCTCAACATCGCCCCCTACAGCGCTGGAAGATTGCTGGTTAATTTTTGGGACTAAGTGCTGAGTAAAGTCATGAAAATCCTGGATGGAAAGAAGCAGCCGGAGGAATCTGGGGTGGAGCTGAATCGTGGATATGGCGATTTGGTCGGTGAGTGGGCTCCCAACCTGGCAACATCGAGGGCGCGTTGTAGGTGAAAGCTGCCAACATCATTGAGGTTAAAGATGGGTGGCATAGTGGCACAGTGGTTAGCGCTGCTGTCTCACAGCGCCAGGGACCCAGGTTCGATTCCCGGCTTGGGTCACTGCCTGTGTGGAGTTTGCACATTCTCCCCGTGTTTGCATAGGTTTCCTCCGGGTGCTCCGGTTTCCTCCCACAGTCCAAAGATGTGTGGGTTAAGTTGATTGGCCATGATAAATTGCCCCTTAGTGTCCCAAGATGTGTAGGTTAGGGGGATTAGCAGGGTAAATACTTGGTCTGGGTGGGATTTCCCTCTGGTGTCAGGGGGATTACGTGGGGTTACGGGGATAGGGCCTGGGTGGGATTGTTGTCGGTGCAGACTCGATGGGCCGAATGGCCTCCTTCTGCATGTATTCTATGACAAACACAGAATATCAGTGCCCATATTGCTGAACTGCAGAGTACCCATAAGAAGCAAATAATTTTTATTGTCGCGAATACAGCTTCCTCAGTTAAGGCTTTCAATTCTTGGAAAATCAGCTAAATGGTACGTCAGATATCCTGATCGATGTGGAGAGCTGAGGCTGGAGGAGGAGTATCTGTGTGACCGGCTCTCCAGAAGGAGCTGAGGGCAAGATCCTGGCTAAATATTTTGAGAACTGGCTTACGTGTTTTTTAAAATTTGATTTGATTTATTATTGTCACATGTATTAGTATACAGTGAAAAGTATTGTTTCTTGCGCTTTATACAGACAGAGCATACCGTTCATAGAGAAGGAAAGGAGAGAGTGCAGAATGTGGTGTTACAGTCATAGCTAGGGTGTAGAGAAAGATCAACTTAATGTGAGGTAGATCCATTCAAAAGTCTGACGGCAGCAGGGAAGAAGCTGTTCTTGAGTCGGTTGGTATGTGACCTCAGACTTTTGTATCATTTTCCCAATGGAACAAGGTGGAAGAGAAAATGTCTGGGGTGCGTGGGGTCCTTAATTATGCTGCTTTTATAGAGTCGTAGAGTGATAGAGGTTCAGAGCATGGAAACAGGCCCTTCGGCCCAACTTGTTCATGCCGCCCTTTTTTTTAACCCCTAAGCTAGTCCCAATTGCCCGCATTTGGCCCATATCCCTCTATACGCATCTCACCCATGTAACTATTTAAACGCTTTTTAAAAGACAAAATTGTACCCGCCTCTACTACTACCTCTGGCAGCTTGTTCCAGACACTCACCACCCTCTGTGTGAAAAGATTGCCCCTCTGGATCCTTTCTCCCCTCTCACCTTAAACCTATGCCCTCTAGTTTTAGACTCCCCTACCTTTGGGAAAAGATATTGACTATCTGGCTGATCTATGCCCCTCATTATTTTATAGACCTCTATAAGATCACACCTCAGCCTTCTACACTCCAGAGAAAAAAGTCCCAGTCTATCCAGCCTCTCCTTATAACTCAAACCATCAAGTCCCGGTAGCATCCTAGTAAATCTCTTCTGCACTCTTTCTAGTTTAATAATATCCTTTCTATAATAGGGTGACCAGAACTGTACACAGTATTCCAAGTGTGGCCTACCTTTGCCAAGGCAGCGGGAAGTGTAGACAGAGTCAATGGATGGGAAGCTGGTTTGAGTGATGGACTGGGCTTCATTAATGACCTTTTGTAGTTTCTTGCGGTCTTGGGCAGAGCAGGAGCCATACCAAGCTGTGATACAACCAGAAAGAATGCTTTCTATGGTACATCTGTAAAAGTTGGTGAGAGTCGTAGTTGACATGCCAAATTTCCTTAGTCTTTTGCGAAAGTAGAGGCATTGATGGGCTTTCTTAACTATAATGTCGGTTTTTTTTAAAATCTCGACATGAAAGCTGGGGTTATTAATCCTGAAGGAGCACGTTGTATCCTCTTTGAGGCCTGACCCTGGGCTGGTAATCATACGTTTTCATCATTTTGGTCACGGAGGTTTTGATGAGACTGGAAAGTGTCTGAAAGTTATCTGAATGCAGTTTGCCCTGCTTTATGCTGCTACCCTGGGGGTGACACATGATGGATGCTTAAGGCTGGTTGACAATCCTACTGAGGCTTTGGCAATAATTTGGAGTCATAATCTGCAGTTTATCACTAATCCTGGAGTTTAACTCTTGCCGTTACACTCCATTTTTGATTTTGTGATGTGATTTATCGTGTTGACCTGGGTGATGTGATGTATGAGCTTGAGGTGAATTTCACCTGTTATCCTTTGGAAACCAGGGGCGTCCATTTGATTATAACAGAATGCATCCCTGAGTGTGTTCCTTTAATTACGGCAAGCTTAAGACACAGATTTGAAGCTACCATACCCTTTTTATGCCAGGGGTGCAAGGCGGCACGGGGGACTACCTGCATTTCTTCTGGCCCTGTGTCAAAATTGAATCTTAGTGGTTTAATATCCTTAAAGAGTTTGAGCATGTTGGGGAACGCACTGGGTCGGTTGTATGGCACTCGGGCTGTGCAATATTTATCCATTATAACCCTTGCATTTGTAATGGTGGTATACACTATTTGGTAGCCACTGCGGGGAGGTGGGTGGATGGTTTGGTATAGAAGTTGCAGGTGTGGCCTAACAAGTCATAGAATCATAGAATCCTAAAGTGCAGAAAGAGGCCATTCAGCCCATCTAGTATGCACTGACCACAATCCCACCCTGGCCCTATCTCCATAACCCCATGCATTTACTCTAGCTAGGCCCCCTGACACTAAGGGGAAATTTAACATGGCCAATCCACCGCACGTCTTTGGACTGTGGGAGGAAACCCACGCAGACACAGGGAGAACGTGCAAACTCCACATAGACAGTGACCTAAGCCGGGAATCGAACCCGGGTCCCTGGAGCTGTGAGGCTGCAGTGCTAACCACTGTGCCAACATACCGCCCGCTGGTGAGGAAAACCCCTCAGAATTGTTGGTGTCGTGTATTTCATAATCTTTTGGGGTCAAGAATCTCTGATGGACTCCTGTGAAGGTGGCGACCAAACATGCACCCTGGGAAAAGGCATTGTTTGTATAAACGGTGTCCTGTTTTGTATCAGTGATATAGCTGGAGATGGGGGAAGAATGCTTCGATACACACCTAAGCACTTTGCGAGAATCTTTGGCTGCCCAGCCTTTTCAATACCTGTGTCAATATCCTATTCTCTCCTTGGCTGATCTTGTTAGCGAGGAGGTTCGCCGTTATGACATGCACTCGAGGCTTTATCCTGTTCCCCTGTTTTTCCCTCAGTCTCTGAAACATCCCCCCAGTGTTTGTATCTGTGGAGGTGCATTTTGTAACGAATAATCCAAACCTACTGTCCTGGTGTTCTTTTCTCTCTTTCTGTGTGTGGAACAAGGATTATGCTGGACTGTACTAATCCTTGAGGGTTTGTTCATAGAAGATTCATAGACATCCTGCAGTGCAAAAGGAGGCTATTCAGCCCATCGAATCCACACCGACAACAACCCCACCTCAGCCCTATCCCTGTACCCCCACATATTTATCCTGCTAATCCCTCTAACCTACATATTTCAAGATGCTAAGGGACAATTTAGCATGGCTGATGTGCCTAACCCGCACACCTTTGGACTGTTGCATTTGTTGCATTGTTTGTAAAAATGGGAAAAAATTTCAATAAAAAATGTACTTGAAAATTTTTTCTTTCTTTCCGATATCTAATCCTGGGCAGAGGAGACAGGGGGAGAGCGAGAGAGAGAAAGAGATCTAATGGAAAGAGTTAAGCAGGCTGATCCAAATGGCTAACATTATACTCTAATATATTATACTCTCATATATTATACTCTAATTAGTACAATTCTTACTGATTTCCTTTCATGTTGATTTTTGTCTATTCAGTGGGAAAATATAAATCCGTTTCGATGCAGTGACCAGTGAACTGTTGAACTAAGACTACTTTGTCAGTTTAATCTCTTCGGTGAGACACCATGGCTGGAATTTTACCATCCCGCCCGCCGTGGGAATCGGAGCGGGCGAGGGCCGGACCATGGAAAGGTCCGTTGACCTTGGGCGGGATTTTATGGTTTCGGGAGGAGTGAAGCGGTAAAACCCCACCCGATATTTCCACAAAAACTCACAAATGACCATCTACAATAATCTAACGCTGTTTCTATCTGTCCAGACTGTTCTGATTGGTCAGTTCAAGGGGTGTGTCCGTTGGTCAGTTTATCTGGTGGGCGGAGTTTGGCTACACTCACTCCCCCAATGTTACAAATTTTTACAATTTCTAACTAACCGATTTTGGTGCCGCAGAGTTAGAACAACATAGCTTTACAGAACAACCTCACCAAATATATAACACGGCAAATGATAAACCTGTGTCAGAAGCCATTGTGAAAAGCATTGTGCAATTCAGCAGTAGATTGGTACTCTATCTGTATCACTTGTTGATATAGCATTGACAGAGAAGGGTAAGGGATGACTAAATGGAGGCTTTTAGGGTCTTGAAAGGAATTGATAAGATGGACAGAGAGAAACTCTCTCCCTCCTGGGGGAGAGTCTAGGACCAGGGGGATGTAACCTCACATTCAGGGTAGAAATTGTGAAACTCTCTCTCACGCAAAGCAGTAGATTCGGGAGAAAATTAATCATTTTACAACTGTGATTGATAATGTTTTGTTAGGCTGCTGGTATCAAAGGTTACAGAACCAAAACAACTGATTGGAGTTAGGATACAGAGCCATAGAACCACAGACAGGTTACACCACAGAAGGAAGCCATTTGGCCCAACTTGTCCATGCCAGCTCAGATGCCCTTTCTAATCCCACCTTCCAGCACCCACCTGGCCCATAGCCCTGTAACTCACAGCACTTCAGAACAAACAAAGAAAAGCACTCACCTGATGAAGGAGCAGTGCTCCGAAAATTCGTGATACCAAATAAACCTGTTGGACTTTAACCTGGTGTCGTGAGACTTCTTACAAAGAAAAGTACAGCACAGGAACAGGCCATTCGGCCCTCCAAGCCTGTGCCGATCATGATGCCCTAACTAAAGTAAAAAATAACCTTCTGCCCTCACTCGGTCCGTATCCCTCTTTCCCCTCCCTATTCATGGACCCATCCAGATGCCTTTCAAATGTTGTTAATGTGCCTGTTTCCACCACCTCCTCTGGCAGCGCGTTCCAGACATGCTCCACTCTCTGTGTGAAAAACTTCCCCCCGCACATCCCCCTTAAACTTCCCCCCCTCTCATCTTGAACTTGTGTCCCCTTTGTAATTAACACTTCCACCCTTGGAAATAGCCTCTGACTATCTACCGTGTCTCTGCCTCTCTATAATTTTGTAGACCTCTATCAGGTCTCCCCTCAGCCTCCATCATTCCAGTGAAAACAATCCTACTTTATTCAACCTCTCCTCATAGCCAACACCCTCGAGACCAGGCAACAGCCTGCTGAACCTTCTTTGCAGTCTCTCCAAAGCTTCCACATCCATCTGATAGTGTGGTGACCAGAACTGCACGCAATACTCCAAATGCGGCCTAACCAAGGTTTTATATAGCTGCAACATGATTTCCCAACTCTTGTACTCAATGCCCCGGCTGATGAAGGCAAGCATGCCATATGCCTTCTTAATCACCTTGGCCACCTGTGTTGCCACTTTTAGGGAACTGTGGACCTGCACGCCCAGATCCCTCTGTATAGAACAAAGAACAGTACAGCACAGGAAACAGGCCCTTCGGCCCTCCAAGCCTGTGCTGCTCCTTGGTCCAACTAGACCATTCGTTTGTATCCTTCCATTCCCAGACTGCTCATGTGACTATCCAGGTAAGTCTTAACTTATGTTAATGTTCCTAAGGGTTCTGCCATTTACAGTACAATTCACACCTAAATTTGATCCACCAAAAGGCTTCACCCTCGCATTTGTCCAGATTAAACTCCACCTGCCATTTCTGTGCCCAAGTTTCCAATCTATCTAAATCCTGTTGTATCCTCTGACACTCCCATCCATTGACTCTGTCTACACTTCCCGCTGCCTCGGCAAAGCAGCCAGCATAATTAAGGACCCCCGCACCCCGGACATTCTCTCTTCCACCTTCTTCCGTCGGGAAAAAGATACAAAAGTGTGAGGTAATGTACCAACCGACTCAAGAACAGCTTCTTCCCTGCTGCTGTCAGACTTTTGAATGGACCTACCTTGCATTAAGCTGATCTTTCTCTACACCCTAGCTATGACTATAACACTACATTCTGCACTCTCTCCTTTCCTTCTCTATGAACGGTATGCTTTGTCTGTATAGCGCGCAAGAAACAATACTTTTCACTGAATACTAATACATGTGACAATAATAAATCAAATCAAAGCACTATCAGCAACTCCACCAATCTTCATGTCATCCTCAAACTTGCTAATCAGACCACCCACATTTTCCTCCAGATCATTTATATATGCAACAAACATCAGAGGTCCCAGCACTGATCCCTGTGGAACAGCACTAGCTACAGATCTCCATTCTGAAAAACATCCTTCCACCGCTACTCTCTGTCTTCTATAACCCAGCCAATTCTGTATCCATCTAGACAGCCTGCCCTGAATCCCATGTGATTTTAGTTTTTGTACCAGTCTGTCATGTGGATGGATCCAGGTATTTTTAAAAGAGTTTAGGGTCTCTGCCTCCACCACCAACTCAGGCAGAACATTCCAGACACCCACACCCTCTGCGTAGAAACGTTTTCCATGTTCTCTCGAAACCTACCGCCACTTATCGTCAATATATGTCCCCTGGTTCTAGAATTCTCCACCAAGGGAAAGTATTTTATCCTGTCCACTCTATCTCTTCCCCTCATAATTCTGTACACCTCTATCAAGTCACCCCTCAGCCTTCTTTGTTCCAAGGAAAATAACCGCAGCCTATCCAATCTCTTCTAATAGCGACACTTTTCTACCCGTGGCAACATTCTTGTAAACCTCCTCTGCACTCCCTCCAGAGCAGTTACGTCTTTCCTGTAATATGGTGACCAGAACTGCACACAGTACTCCAGCTGGGTCCTCGCCAGTGTTTTATACAATTTGAACATTATAGCCAGAATTTTACCGCCCCGCCTGTCTAGGGAATGGGAGCGGGTGAGAGGCGGAACATGGAAAGGTCCGTTGACCTCAGGCAGGATTTTACGGTTTTGGGATGAGCGAGGCGGTAAAAATCCACCCTATATCCTTACTGTTATATTCTAAACCTCTGCCAATGAAGGAGAGCATTCCATATGCCTTCTTTACGACCTTGTCTACGTGAACTGCTGCCTTTAGGGACCTGTGCACTTGTAAACCAAGATCTCTCACTTCATCAACCCCTCTTAGTATATTCCCATTTATTGTGTATTCCCAGTAACTGTTTGACCTCCTTAAATGCATCACCTCACACTTCTCTATGTTAAAATCCATCTGCCACTTTATCGCCCACTCCTCCAACCCGTCTATATTGTTTTGGAGATTATAGCTATCATCTACACTATCCACTATTCAGCCAATCTTTGTGTCATCTGTAAATTTTCCAATCCTGCCCCCTACATTCACGTCCAAATCGTTAATACAGAACACAAACAGCAAGGGTTCCAACACCGAGCCCTGTGGAACACCATTCAAAACAACTTTCCAATCACAAGGGCATCCATCGACCTATTACCAAGCCAAACTTTGACCCAGTTTGCCACACTACCCTGTATGCCATGGGCTTTTACTTTTTGGACCAACCTGCCACGTGGAATCTTGCCAGCCATCATCTTATTGAATGGCATAACAGGCTCGAGGGGCTGAATGGCCTACTCCTGTTCTGGGACAGGAGATGAGGGCCCTTGTTGCTCCTTCACTCAGGAGGCCGGGGAGGTCAGAGCCAGATGCTAGCAGGCTTTGTGCAGGATAGGGCGTTAGGGGAATGGTGGATGTTTACCCACGGTGCACAGAGCTAGAGAAACCTCTCTATATCTGGCACCAAATCAAGCAAGCATTCATACCATGTAACATGCATATCTTTTGTTTTAAATAAAGATGCTCTGGGGTCACTATTTAACTCCCAGTCAACAGCACTGACAGGAAGAATGATCTGGTCACAATCATATTGCTGGGATCTTGCTGTGCGCAAAGTGGGTGCTGTGTTTCCTATATTACAACAGTAACTGTGGGCGGCACGGTGGCACAGTGGTTAGCGCCACTGCCTCACAGCGTCAGGGACCTGGGTTCGATTCCCAGCTTGGGTCACTGTCTGTGGGGTGTCTACACGTTCTTCCCGTGGGTTTTCTCCGGGCGCTCTGGTTTCCTCCCACAGTCTGAAAGACGTGCTGGTTAGGGTGCTTTGGCCGTGCTAAATTCTCCCTCAGTGTAACCCGAACAGGCGCCGGAGTGTGGCAACTAGGGGATTTTCACAGTAACTTCATTGCAGTGTTAATGTAAGCCTATTTATGACACTAATAAAAAAATAAATAAATTATTATACTTCAAATGACCTCATTAGATGGAAAGCACTGAGGGGCATCCTGAATTTGCACACGGCACTATAGAAATACAAGTCTTCCATTATTTTTTTCACTTCTTTAACATCCCTCATGATTTTCAATCTCACTTAACCCTCACTCAAATGGAAAGTTCCTCAGTTACTCCAATCTCTCCTAATTAAGATTTCTTATCCCTGGTATCATTTCGAGGAATCGTAGCTGAAAAGATATGTAAATGCCATCTCAGCAGTGCAGAGCGCTGGTGAAGTTTCAGGAGGCAATAATCTGCAATAAAAGTCATTCACTAGCATCATAGAATCATAGAAACCCTACAGAGCAGAAAGAGGCCATTCGGCCCATCGAGTCTGCACCGACCACAATCCCACCCAGGCCCTACCCCCATATCCCTACATATTATATCCGCTAATCCCTCTAACCTACGCATCTCAGGACACTAAGGGGCAATTTTATCATGGCCAATCTACCTAACCCGCACATCTTTGGACTGTGGGAGGAAACCGGAGCACCCGGAGGAAACCCACGCAGACACGAGGAGAATGTGCAAACTCCACACAGACAGTGACCCGAGCCAGGAATCGAACTCAGGGTGTGGTGGCATCCTCGTTCGAAAAGGAAATTTTAACTTCCCTGAGTTATAAATGTGAGTCAGGAGATGATTACGACTTTGCGACTGTGTCACAATTAAGTCTTAAGGTTGTAAGTCCGATGGGAGTGAAGACATTGGCCGGACTTCTCCGGTGTCGTGAATCCCACCCCCCCCCCCCCCCCCCCTCCCGCTGCCAGCGAGAACGGAAAATTTGGTGCTCGGCCAAACCTCCATTCACTGCAGCGGGACTGGAGAATCCCAGCCGCGGGCGGGGGCGGAGAATTCCAGCCATTGAGCCAGAATTTAACCGAGTGCGGCCTCAAGTAGCCTGGGCAAATTTGAAGTCAGTGTGACTGGAGGGAAACTCTCTGCTGGTTGGACCCATACCAGCAAAAAGGAAGATACTACATAACACCATAAGACATAGGAACAGAAGTAGGCCATTCAGCCCATCGAGTCTGCTGCACCATTCAATGAGATCACGACTGATCTGATATAAAATCCTCAACGCCACTTTCCTGCCTTATCCCCATAACCCCCGATTCTCTTACTGATTAAAAATCTGTCTGTCTCAGCCTGGAACATACTGAACGACCCAGCCTCTACAGCCTCTGCGGTGAAGAATTCCACAGATTCTCTACCCTCTGAGAGAAGAAATTCCTCTTCATCTCTGTCTTAAATGGTGACCCCTTTACTCTGAGATGATGCCCTTTGGTCTGAGACTCTCCCACAAGGGGAAACAACCTCTCAGCATTGACCCTGTCAAGCCCCCTGAGAATCCGATATGTCTCAATCAGGTTCCTCTCATTCTTCTAAACACCAAGAAGCACAGACCCAACCTGCTCAACCTCCCCTCATAAGAAAATCCCTCCATACTCGGGATCAACCTAGTGAACTTTCTCAGGACTGCATCCAATGCAGTCTTTCCTTAGATAACGGGACCAAAACTGTTCACAATATTCCAGGTGTGATCTAACTGGTGCCTTGTATAATTTTAGCAAGACTTCCGTATTTTTATGCTCCATTCCCTTTGAAATAAAGGCCAACATTCCATTTGCCTTCCCTATTACCTGCTGAACTTGCACGCTAACTGTTCGTGATTAATGCATGAGGATCCCGTAATCCCCCCGTGCTGCAGCTTTCTGCAGTCTTTCTCCATTTAAATAACATTCAGCTCCTTTATCCTTCCTGCCATACTGTCTAACTTTACACTTTCCTGCATTATATTCCATCGGCCAAGTTTTTGCCCGCTCACCGACCCTGCCAATATCCCTCTGTAGACTCTTTGGCTGGAATTTTACCACCCCACCCACCACTAAATCAGAGGGGCGGACAATAGAAATGTCCATTGATCTCGGGCGGGATTTTACAGTTCCGGGACGAGCGAGGCTGGAAAATCCCACCCATTGTGTCATCCTCACCACTTACCTTCCATTTATTTTTGTGTCATTTACAAACTTGACAATAGTACATTCACTTCCCTCGTTCAAGCCATTAATATATACTGTAAATAATTTTGGCCTTTTAGAATAACATCCACACTAGCATTATTTCAAAGATTGATGGGTCAGGTTTTAAGTGGTCTCTCTGGTGTACAATGTTATCTGGATGATATTCCAATTACAAAGTCTAGTGAACAAGAATACTTGAATAATTTAGAAGCAACCCTGGGACATCTTCAAGCACGTGGTCTGCATATCAAGAAAGAAAAGCGTGACTTTTTCCAGATGGAAGTCTAGTATTTGAGTTATGTTATTGATAATAAAAGCCCACATAATGTACCCCAGCCCACTGGCCTTGCAGGCAGCACCATTACACCCGTCTTCCCAGAATGCCCACCCCCGTTACATACCCACGTATATTACTTACCTCTGACCTGAGCCGCTCCGCAACCCTGGAACTTCCGGCAGCAGCCCGGACCACTGCTGTGACGGGTGAGGATCAACCCTGGTTCAATGGAGAGTGCAGGAGGAGATGCCAGGAGCAGCACCAGGCATACCTAAAAATAAGGTGTCAACCTGATGAAGCTGTAACACTGGACTACTTGTGTACCAAACAGTGTAAGCAGCAAGAAATAGACAGAGCCAAGTGATCCCACACCCAATGGATCAAATCTAACTTCTACAGTCCTGTCACATCCAGTCGTGAATGGTGGTGGACAATTAAACAACTCACTGGGGGAGGAGGCTCCACAAATGTCCCCATCCTCAATGATGGAGGAGCCCAGCACATCAGTGCAGAAGATAAGGCTGAAGCATTCACAGCAATCTTCAGCCAGAAGTGGTGAGTGGATGATCCATCTCAGCCTCCTCTGGAGGTCCCCAGCATCTTAGATGTCAGTCTTCAACCAATTCAATTCACTGCACGTGATGTGAAGAAACAGTTGAAAGCACTGAAAACTGCAGAGGCTATGGACCCTGACAATATTCCACCAATAGTACTGAAGACTTGTGCTCCAGAACTTGCTGCACCCCCAGCCAAGCTACAACACTGGCATCTACCTGGCAATGTGGAAAATTGCCCAGGTATGTCCTGTCCACAAGAAACAAATACAAGTGCCAAGCAATGACCATCTCCTACAAGAGAGGGTCTATCATCGCCCCTTGATATTCAGTGGCTTTACCGTCACTGAATCCCCCAATACCAACATCCTGGAGGTTAACATTGACCAGACACTGAACTGAACTAACCATATAAATTAGTGGCTACCAAAGCAGGTCAAAGGCTAGGAATACTGCACCGATTGACTCATCTCCTGACTCCTCAAGGCACAAGTCAGGAGTGTGATGGAATACTCTCCACTTGCCTGGGTGAGTGCAGCTCCAGCAACACTCAAGAAGCTCGATGCCATCCAGGACAAAGCTTCCCACTTGAATGCTACCCCATCTACAAGCATTCAGCCATTCCAGCCCCGACACACAGTGGCAGCAGTGTGTACCATCGACAAGATGCATTGCATGAACTCGCCAAGGTTCCTTATGCAGCATCTGCCATACCTGCAACCATTACCATCTAGAAGGACAAGAGCAGCAGATACCTGGGAACATCACCATCTGGAGGTTCCAATCCAAGCCAGTCACCATCCTGATTTGGAAATATATCGCCGTTCCTTCGCTGTCACTGGGTCAAATTCCTCCCTAACAGCACTGTTGGTGTACCTACATCACATGGACTGCAGAGATTCAAGAAGGCAGCTCACCACCACCTTCTCAAGGGCAACTAGGGATGGCCAAGGTAGATATGAGCACAACACAAAGAGTGATAATAAAGTGTACACAGGGTAGAGTAGGTGTAGGTTATTGAGAATCTCCAGCTATGTAGCTGGTTGGTGAGCCGCTGCTATACTCGAACGTTATATTGTTGCAGGAATGATTGAATTGCCTCTTTGCAGGCCTGTTCCTCTTTAAGATGAAGAAGGGTCAATTGTTCTGGACATCAAGGTTTCTATCAGAGGTCAGATTGATCTAGCTGCTCACTTTGATGTATGATTGCAGATATTAATCAGAGGATATATTGTTGTTGTGGAGGTTTAAAACTATGGAACGTATAACGGTTAATGGGAAGCAAAGCAGCAGGTTAGCATGTGGGGAGGAGGGTCCAACTACATGGAAAATTATGAAAAAAGTTAAAAGGAAGGAGAACTCAGGAGATGTTATTAATGGAGGTGCTAGAATTCAAAAAGAAGGTATAAAAACGAACATAAAGGCACTTTACATAAATGCTCGCAGCATTCGAAACAAGGTCCATGAGTTGACGGCACAAATCATTGCGAATGAGTTTGATTTGGTGGCCATTACAGAGACCAGGTTGCAGGATGGTCACGACTGGGAGTTAAATATCCAGGGGCATCAGACTGTTCGGAAGGACAGACAGGGAGGTAAGGGAGGTGGTGTAGCTCTGATATTTAAGGATATCAGGTCGGTAGTGAGAGATGATATTGGTTCGATGGAGAAAAAGGTTGAATTCATTTGGGTGTAAGTTAGAAATAATAAGGAGACAATGTCACTGATAGGTGTAAGTCTATAGGCCACCAAATAATAATATCATGGTGGGGCAGGAAATAAACAAAGAAATAACTGATGCATGTAAAAATAGTACAGCAATTATCATGGGGGATTTTAATCTACATGTCGATTGGTCAAACCAGGTCGGTCAAGGCAGCCTTGAGGAGGACTTCATAGAATGTATCCACGATAGCTTCCTCGAACATTATGTAATGGAACCTGCGAGGGAGCAAAGTTTCCTAGATCTGGTCCTGTGTAATGAAACAGGAATAATTAATGAACTCACAGTTAGGGATCCTCTTGGAAGAAGCGATCACAGTATGGTTGAATTTAAAATACAGATGGATCATGAGAAGGTAAAATCCAATACCAATGTATTGTGCTTAAACAAAGGAGACTACAATGGGATGAGGGAGGAGTTGGCTAAGGTAGACTGGGAACAAAAACTTTATGGTGGGACAATTGAGGAACAGTGGAGGACTTTCAAAGCGATCTTTCACAGTGCTCAGCAAAAGTATATACCAGTGATAAGGAAGGACTGTAGAAAAAGAGATAATCAGCCATGGATATCTGAGGAAATAAAGGAGGGTATCAAATTGAAAGAAAATGCATATAAAGTGGCAAAGATTAGTGCGAAACTAGAGGATTGGGAAATCTTTAAAGGTCAACAGAAAGCCACGAAAAAAAGCTAAAAAAAGCTATAAAGAAAAGTAAGATGGATTATGAGAGTCTTGCAGTTGGGATAGCGCCCAGATTATCGGATCAGGTCTCCAGAGGGGTTTGTGACAGAGGCGAGAATCTGGACAATGGCTGACGTTTCAGATTCAATCACAGGAGCCCATTCCCTGATGTGGAAATATTTCCCCTGCAATCAACCAGTAATAAAGTTATTTATTTATTGCCACGTGTTCTTATGTTATCGCTTTCCAAATAAGACTGTATCAATGGATGAGTGTTTACATAGAAACATAGAAGATAGGAGAGCAGGAGGAGGCCATTTGGCCCTTCGAGCCTGCTCCGCCATTCATTACGATCATGGCTGATCATCCAACTCAATAGCCTAATCCTGCTTTCTCCCCATAACCTTTGATCCCATTCGCCCCAAGTGCTATATCCAGCCGCCTCTTGAATACATTCAACGTTTTGGAATCAACTACTTCCTGTGGCAATGAATTCCACAGGCTCACCACTCTTTGGGTGAAGAAATGTCTCCTCACCTCCATCCTAAATGGTCTACCCCGAATCCTCAGACTGTGACCCCTGGTTCTGGACTCCCCCATCTTCAGGATCATCCTCCCTGCATCTACCCTGTCCAGTCCTGTTAGAATTTTATAAGTCTCTATGAGATCCCCTCCGATTCATCTGAATTCCAGTGAAAACAATCCTAACCGAGTCAATCTCTCCTCATACATCAGTCCCGCCATCCCTGGAATCAGCCTGGTAACCCATGTTTAACCCATTTGCATAACATTTCTCTATTTCTGTGTTAATACACTAGGATTCACATCCCCAGAACCACAGAGTCAGGGAGAAGACAACAACTCGTCCAGTAACTTCACTATTTCCAGGTTTCAGTGAGTCAATCTCACACATACGTGTACAAACACACATGTGTAAAAACACACCCACATGTATGAGAGCACATGTATACACACGCATATGTAAGCACACACACAAATATAAATACAAACACAGATATTTGTACAAACACACAAATGTACAGATACACAGAACACAGTTGCACTAACATACAAACATGTACAAACGTGTACAATCTCACACACATGTACAAACACAAGCACATGTACAAACACAAGCACATGTACAAACACACACACACAGTCTCACAACACACAAACACAGAGAGTTCCAGGGTTTTAACCCGGAAACAATGAAGGAACAGTGAAATAATGTGATGATTTCATGTTTCGAGTTTGTGAGGAATTGATTTGGATTTAATCCAAAACCAGATTGAAATATTGGATCAGTCCAAAAGCAGAGACTTTCAATCCGACTGCCGGTCTCCGGGTTAGACACAAGTCCAATCAAACTCAAGAACAAGATTAATATCAAACTTTCACCATTGGAAAAAGATCCAAAACAGTTCACTGCAGCTTTAACAAATGAGACACATAAAGAGATATTTGGACAGGTGACCAACACCTGTCAAAGAGGTCGGATTTATGAAACATCCCAATGGAGGAGAGACGGAGAGGTTTAGTGAGGGAATTCCAGAGCTTTGCAGCCAGGCAGTCAATCACCAATGTTGGAGCAAAAGGGAATTGGGGATACTCAAGAGGCTGGAATTGGAGGAGCACAGACGTTGGAGGGTGATGGAGGTTGGAGGAGATTAGAGAGATAGGGAGGGACGAAGCCATGCAGCGACTTGAAAACAAGGATGAGAATTTTAACATTGAGATGCAACCTTGACTGGGAGCTAATGTGTGTCATGATGGGCTCTTTCTTTCCAGGTTAATGATGGGGTTCATGGGAGTGACAGCCTTCCTCTCCATGTGGATCAGTAACACAGCAACCACCGCCATGATGGTCCCCATCGCACAGGCTGTGCTAGACCAGCTGCACAATGCAGAAGGCAGCAGAGAGGAGCAGGATCAGGTTAACAATGAGGAACTGGAACTGCAAGAGAAGGAGCTGGTGAAGACTGAAGATAAAGTGATCGCAAATTCCTACACGATTGAAACAATGTCTGAGAACTTTGACAAAAGCAGCATTGATACAGAGATCATCAAGCCAGCAACTAGTTCAGAACAGGACAAGAATGAAGAGGCTGACAAATGTAAGAGTCTTTAAATATTTGCTTTCGTTTTCCGTGTTAAAATTGTCAACAAAGCGATGGGATTAATTCTGGGAGCAGAGATTTCAAGCGTTGTGACATTGTGTTAAACTTCTATAGGTCCCTGCTCTGGCCAGAATTAGAGTTACCGTGTGCGGTTCTACTCTCTGTACAATTGAGACAGAATAAAGTAGACAATGTATTTAAAAGAATGGTATCACAGCAGAGAGATAACCGGGATAGCTACCGGGACGGTTACCGGAAAGATTGAATAGCTGGGAGGTGTTATCTTTGGAAAAGGGAAGTTCGAGTTCTTGAAATCTTTGCATGGATTGGACACAAGTCAATGCTGTTCCAATTCTATCTAATCCTGTGCTGTACCTGTCCTGGGAGTGTTTGATGGGGACAGTGTAGAGGGAGCTTTACTCTGTATCTAACCCCATGCTGTACCTGTCCTGGGAGTGTTTGATGGGGACAGTGTAGAGGGAGCTTTACTCTGTATCTAACCCCGTGCTGTACCTGTCCTGGGAGTGTTTGATGGGGACAGTGTAGAGGGAGCTTTACTCTGTATCTAACCCCGTGCTGTACCTGTCCTGGGAGTGTTTGATGGGGACAGTGTAGAGGGAGCTTTACTCTGTATCTAACCCCGTGCTGTATCTGTCCTGGGAGTGTTTGATGGGGACAGTGTAGAGGGAGCTTTACTCTGTATCTAACCCCGTGCTGTACCTGTCCTGGGAGTGTTTGATGGGGACAGTGTAGAGGGAGCTTTACTCTGTATCTAACCCCGTGCTGTATCTGTCCTGGGAGTGTTTGATGGGGACAGTGTAGAGGGAGCTTCACTCTGTATCTAACCCCGTGCTGTATCTGTCCTGGGAGTGTTTGATGGGGACAGTGTAGAGGGAGCTTTACTCTGTATCTAACCCCGTGCTGTACCTGTCCTGGGAGTGTTTGATGGGGACAGTGTAGAGGGAGCTTTACTCTGTATCTAACCCTGTGCTGTACCTGTCCTGGGAGTGTTTGATGGGGACAGTGTAGAGGGAGCTTTACTCTGTATCTAACCCTGTGCTGTACCTGTCCTGGGAGTGTTTGATGGGGACAGTGTAGAGGGAGCTTTACTCTGTATCTAACCCCGTGCTGTATCTGTCCTGGGAGTGTTTGATGGGGACAGTGTAGAGGGAGCTTTACTCTGTATCTAACCCCGTGCTGTACCTGTCCTGGGAGTGTTTGATGGGGACAGTGTAGAGGGAGCTTTACTCTGTATCTAACCCTGTGCTGTACCTGTCCTGGGAGTGTTTGATGGGGGACAGTGTAGAGGGAGCTTTACTCTGTATCTAACCCCGTGCTGTACCTGTCCTGGGAGTGTTTGATGGGGGACAGTGTAGAGGGAGCTTTACTCTGTATCTAACCCTGTGCTGTACCTGTCCTGGGAGTGTTTGATGGGGGACAGTGTAGAGGGAGCTTTACTCTGTATCTAACCCTGTGCTGTACTTGTCCTGGGAGTGTTTGATGGGGGACAGTGTAGAGGGAGCTTTACTCTGTATCTAACCCCGTGCTGTACCTGTCCTGGGAGTGTTTGATGGGGGACAGTGTAGAGGGAGCTTTACTCTGTATCTAACCCCGTGCTATACCTGTCCTGGGAGTGTTTGATGGAGGACAGTGTAGTGGGAGCTTTACTCTGTATCTAACCAAATGCTGTACCTGTCCTGGGACTGTTTGATAAGGGGACAGTGCAGAGGGAGCTTTACTCTGCATCTAACCCTGTGCTGTACCTGTCCTTGGAGTGTTTAATGGGGACAGTGTAGAGGGAGCTTTACTCTGTATCTAACCCCGTGCTGTACCTGTCCTGGGAGTGTTTGACGGGGACAGTGTAGAGGGAGTTTTACTCTGTATCTAACCCCATGCTGTGCCTGTCCTGGAAGTGTTTGATGGGGACAGTGCAGAGGGAGCTTTACTCTGTTTCTAACCCCATGCTCTGCCTGTCCTTGGAGAGTTTGATGGGGGGACAGTGCAGAGGGAGCTTTACTCTGTATCTAACCCCGTGCTGTGCCTGTGCTGGGAGACTTTGATTAGGGGACAGTATAGAGGGCGCTTTACTCTGTATCTAACCCCGTGCTGTACCTGTCCTGGGACTGTTTGATGGGGGACAGTGTAGCAGGGGTTTTACTCTGTATCTAACCCCATGCTGTATCTGGCCTGGGAGAGTTTGATGAGGGGACAGTGTAGAGGGAGCTTTACTCTGTATCTAACCTTGTGCTGTACCTGTCCTGGGAGTGTTTGATGGGGACAGTGTAGAGGGAGCTTTACTCTGTATCTAACCCCGTGCTGTACCTGTCCTGGGAGTGTTTGATGGGGACAGTGTAGAGGGAGCTTTACTCTGTATCTAACCTCGTGCTGTACTTGTCCTGGGAGTGTTTGATGGGGACAGTGTAGAGGGTGCTTTACTCAATAATTAATCCTCTTGTCGCAGAATGTTGACTACCTGGAATTGCAGAAGGCATTTGGTAAAGTGCTGCAGGAAAGCCTTCTTTACAAAGTTGTCTGTGTGTTTCAAGTGTGAAAGATGACGCATTAAGGGGTCATATTTTTGGGCTTACTATTGGTGTTGCTGCAGGAAGTCAGGCTTCAAGCCTGGCACTAGGCCGCTGGCATACTGCTTTCCTTTAACACTGAAATGTTGGCTCATCACTCTGATTGAAGCATAATTCTTATTCTTCGTGTTGTTAAAGTTTATTATATGATACAAAATCAAGGACAAATGACAAGTCAAAGGACACTTCCCACAAACAACATCTATCTCATAAAACTGCTTAATCCCAGTCAGCTAAATTTATCTGAAAAAGTTATTACTCTTGGCCTGACTCCCACCTCCACTCCCCTGAAATCTCAGGTGAATGAAAACTCTGCTGTGAGTGTCTTAGCGCACACCAATTCCTGTTCACCCCATCACCCCCTGCACCCTCTGACTGCTGCGGGCTTCCTGTCCAGCAACGCTTCAATTTCAAAATTCTCATCCTTATGATCAAATCCCTCCCTGGCCTCTGCTATCTCTGTAATCTCCTCCAGCCGTACAGACCCCCTGAACCTTTGTGTTCCTCCCAGTGTTCTGGCCTCTTGGGCAACCCTGAATTTAATTACACCATCTTTGGTGATCTAGCTCTGGAATTCTCTCCCAAAACCTCTCTATTTATCCACCTCCCTCTCCCCATTTAAGACATTCCTAAACACCATCAGTTTGGTCTGTAAGTAGTCTGTAGAACCATAGAAACCATAGAAAATTACAGCTCAGAATCAGGCCTTTTGGCCCTTCTTGTCTGTGCCGAACTATTTTATGCCTAGTCCCACTGACCTGCACTTGGACCATATCCCTCCACACCCCTCTCATCCATGAACCCATCCAAGTTTTTCTTAAATGGCATTTACCACTTTATCCGACAGTTCATTCCACACTCCCACCACTCTGCGTGAAGAAGCCCCCCCTAATATTCCCTTTAAACTTTTCTCCTTTCACCCTTAACCCATGCCCTCTGGTTTTTTTCTCCCCGAGCCTCAGTGGAAAATGTCTGCTTGCATTCACTCTATCTATACCCATCAAAATCTTATACACCTCTATCAAATCTCCCCTCATTCTTCTACGCTCCAGGGAATAAAGTCCCAACCTATTCAATCTCTCTCTGTAACTCAGCTTCTCAAGTCCCGGCAACATCCTTGTGAATCTTCTCTGCACTCTTTCAATCTTATTTACATCCTTCCTGTAACTAGGTGACCAAAACTGTACACAATACTCTAAATTCGGCCTCACCAATGCCTTATATAACCTTACCATAACACTCCAACTTTTATACTCGATACTCCGATTTATAAAGGCCAATGTACCAAAGGCACTCTTTACGATCCTATCCACCTGTGACATCACTTTTAGGGAATTCTGGACCTGTATTCCCAGATCCCTCTGTTTAACTGCACTCTTCAGAGTCCTACCATTTACCCTGTATGTTCTACTTTGGTTTGTCCTTCCAAAGTGCAACATCTCACACTTGTCAACGTTAAATTCGATTTGCCATTTTTCAGCCCATTTTTCTAGTTGGTCCAAATCCCTCTGCAAGCTTTGAAAACCTTCCTCACTGTCCACTACACCTCCAATTTTTGTATCGTCAGCAAATTTGCTGATCCAATTTACCACATTATCATCCAGATCATTGATATAGATGACAAACAACAATGGACCCAACACTGATCCCTGCGGCACACCACTCGTCACCGGCCTCCACTCAGAGAAGCAATCCTCCACAACCACTCTCTGGCTTCTTCCATTGATGTGGAGATGCCGGCATTGGACTGGGGTAAACACAGTAAGAAGTCTAACAACACCAGGTTAAAGTCCAACAGGTTTATTTGGTAGCAAAAGCCACAAGCTTTCGGAACAGGCTGTCCCTTTGTCACGTGGGTGGGAGTTCTGATTACAAACAAGACACAAAGACACAAACTCAATTTACATGAATAATGATTGGAATGTGAGCCTTTACAGCTAATCAAGTCTTAAAGGTACAGATAATGTGAGTGGAGGGAGCATTAAGCACAGGTTAAAGAGATGTGTATTGTCTCCAGACAGGACAGCTAGTGAGATTTTGTATATCCAGGCAGGTTGTGGGGGTTACAGATAGTGCGACATGAACCTCAGTACTCAATGCCGACAACTGCCAGTTTCCAGATGCAATTTTACAACTCATCCGCTTCATCCTGGACCACAATGTCTTCACCTTCAACAACCAGTTCTTTATCCCGACACATGGAACAGCCATGGGGACCAAATTCGCACCTCAATATGCCAACATCTTCTTGCACAGATTCGAACAAGACTTCTTCACCGCACAGGACCTTCAACCGATGCTATACACTAGATACATCGATGACATTTTCTTCCTTTGGACTCATGGTGAACAATCACTGAAACAACTATATGATGACATCAACAAGTTCCATCCCACCATCAGACTCACCATGGACTACTCTCCGGAATCGGTTGCATTCTTGGACACACGCATCTCCATTAAGAACGGTCACCTCAGCACCTCACTATACCACAAGCCCATGGATAACCTCACGATGCTCCACTTCTCCAGCTTCCACCCTAAACACGTTAAAGAAGCCATCCCCTACGGACAAGCCCTCCGTATACACAGGATCTGCTCGGATGAGGAGGAGCGCAACAGACACCTCCAGACGCTGAAAGATGCCCTCATAAGAACAGGATATGGCGCTCAACTCATCGATCGACAGTTCCGACGCGCCACAGCGAAAAACCGCACCGACCTCCTCAGAAGACAAACACGGGACACGGTGGACAGAGTACCCTTCGTTGTCCAGTACTTCCCTGGAGTGGAGAAGCTACGGTATCTCCTCCAGAGCCTTCAACATGTTATTGATGAAGACGAACATCTCGCCAAGGCCATCCCCACACCCCCACTTCTTGCTTTCAAACAACCGCACAACCTCAAACAGACCATTGTCCGCAGCAAACTACCCAATCCTTTAGGAGAACAGTGACCACGACACCACACAACCCTGCCACAGCAACCTCTGCAAGACGTGCCGGGTCATCGACACGGATGCCATCATCTCATGTGAGAACACCATCTACCAGGTACACAGTACCTACTCTTGCAACTCGGCCAACGTTGTCTACCTGATACGCTGCAGGAAAGGATGTCCCGAGACATGGTACATTGGGGAAACCATGCAGATGCTACGACAACGGATGAATGAACACCGCTCGACAATCACCAGGCAGGAGTGTTCTCTTCCTGTTGGGGAGCACTTCAGCGGTCACAGGCATTTAGCCTCTGATCTTCGGGTAAGCGTTCTCCAAGGAGGCCTTCACGACACACGACAGCGCAGAGTCGCTGAGCAGAGACTGATAGTCAGGTTCCGCACACATGAGGACGGCCTCAACCGGGATATTGGGTTCATGTCACACTATCTGTAACCCCCACAACCTGCCTGGATGTGCAAAATCTCACTAGCTGTCCTGTCTGGAGACAATACATATCTCTTTAACCTGTGCTTAATGCTCCCTCCACTCACATTATCTGTACCTTTAAGACTTGATTAGCTGTAAAGGCTCACATTCCAATCATTGTTCATGTAAATTGAGTCTGTGTCTTTGTGTCTTGTTTGTAATCAGAACTCCCACCCACCTGACGAAGGGACAGCCTGTTCCGAAAGCTTGTGGCTTTTGCTACCAAATAAACCTGTTGGACTTTAACCTGGTGTTGTTAGACTTCTTACTGTGTTCTTCCATTGAGCCAGTGTCTAATCCAATTTACTACCTCCCCATGTATACCCAGCGACTGAACCTTCCTAACTAACCTCCCATTAGGGACCTTGTCAAAGGCCTTGCTGAAATCCAGGTAGACAACATCCACCGCCTTCCCTTCAACCACTTTCCTCCTCGAAAAACACTAATAGATTGGTCAAACATGACCTACCACGCACAAAGCCATGTTGACTCTCCCTAATAAGTCCCTGTCTATCCAAATATTTGTAGATCCTATCCCTTATCACACCTTCCAATAACTTGTCCACCACTGACGTCAAACTTATTGGCCGATAATTTCCCGAATTTCTTTTGGAACCTTTTTTAAACAACGGAACAACATGAGTCACCCTCCAATCATCCGGCACCTCCCCCGTGAATACTGACATTTTAAATATGTCTGCCAGGGCCCCTGCAAGTTCAACACTAGCTTCCCTCAAGGTCCATGGGAATACCCTGTCCAGTCCTGGGGATTTATCCACTCTGATTTGCCTCAAGACAGCAAGCACCTCCTCCCCTTTAATCTGTAAAGATTCCATGACCTCCCTACCTGTTTGCCCTATTTCTGTAGACTCCACGCCCGTTTCCTCAGTAAAAACAGATGCAAAGAAACCATTTAGTGTCTCCCCCATCTCTTTTGATTCCATGCACAGTCTACCACTCTGGTCTTCAAGAGGACAAAGAACAAAGAACAATACAGCACAGGAACAGGCCCTTCGGCCCTCCAAGCCCGTGCCACTCCCTGGTCCAAACTAGACCATTCTTTTGTATCCCTCCATTCCCACTCCGTTCATATGGCTATCTAGATAAGTCTTAAACGTTCCCAGTGTGTCTGCCTCCACCACCTTGCCTGGCAGCGCATTCCAGGCCCCCACCACCCTCTGTGTAAAATATGTCCTTCTGATATCTGTGTTAAACCTCCCCCCCTTCACCTTGAACCTATGACCCCTCGTGAACGTCACCACCGACCTGGGGAAAAGCTTCCCACCGTTCACCCTATCTATGCCTTTCATAATTTTATACACCTCTATTAAGTCTCCCCTCATCCTCCGTCTTTCCAGGGAGAACAACCCCAGTTTACCCAATCTCTCCTCATAACTCAGCCCCTCCACACCAAGCAACATCCTGGTAAACCTCCTCTGTACTCTCTCCAAAGCCTCCACGTCCTTCTGGTAGTGTGGCGACCAGAACTGGATGCAGTATTCCAAATGCGGCCGAACCAACGTTCCATACATCTGCAACATCAGACCCCAACTTTTATACTCTATGCCCCGTCCTATAAAGGCAAGCATGCCATATGCCTTCTTCACCACCTTCTCCACCTGTGACGTCAGCTTCAAGGATCTGTGGACTTGCACACCCAGGTCCCTCTGCGTATCTACACCCTTTATGGTTCTGCCATTTATCGTATAGCTCCTCCCTATATTATTTCTACCAAAACGCATCACTTCAGGACCAATTTTATCCCTCACTATCCTTTTGCTCCTAACATATCTATAGAAGCTCTTTGGATTTTCCTTCACTCTGTCTGCCAAAGCAACCTCATGTCTTCTTTTAGCCCTCCTGATTTCCATCTTAAGTAGCTTTTTGCACTTTTTATACTCCTCGAGCATCTTGATCTGTTCCTTGCTGCCTGTACATTTCATACAACTCTCTCTTCCTCTTAATCAGTGTTACAATCTCCCTCGAGAACCAAGGTTCCTTATTCCCATTTACTTTGCCTTTAATCCTGACAGGAACGTACAAACTCTGCACTCTCAAAATTTCTCCTTTGAAGGCCTCCCACTTTCCATTCACATCCTTACCAGAGAACCGCCTGTGCCAATCCACACTTCCCAGATCCCTTCTCATTTCATCAAATTTGGCCTTTTTCCAGTTCAAAACTTCAATCCGAGGACCAGATCTATCCTTATCCACAATCAGGTTGAAACTAATGGCATTATGATCACTGGATCCAAAGTGTTCCCTCACACTCACATCCAGGTTTTTTCTCATTGCACAGTTCCCAGTCTAGAATAGCCTGTCCTCTGGTTGGTTCCTCAATGTATTAGTCTAAAAAACTATCACGTACACACTCCAGGAACTCCTCCGCCATTACAATGTTGCTAGTTTGGTTTGCCCAATCTATATGTAAATTAACATCACCCATGATTGCAGTTGTACCCTTATTATATGCATCTCTGAATTCTTGTTTAATACCTTCCTTAGAATCATTGAATCATAGAATCATAGAATCCCTACAGTGCAGAAGGAGACCATTCAGCCCATCGAGTCTGCACTGATCACAATCCTACCCAGGCCCTATTCCCATAATGCCACATCTTTACCCTGTTAATCTCCTGCCACTAGGGTCAATTTAGCATGACCCCCCCCAATCAACCTAACCCGCACATCTTTAGACTGTGGGAGGAAACCGGAGCACCCGGAGGAAACCGACGCAGACGTGGGGAGAATGTGCAAACTCCACACAGACAGTGACCCAAGACCGGGTCCTTGGCGGTGTGAGGCAGCAGTGCTAACCACTGTGCCACCATGCTTACATCTCCATTACTGTTTGGCAGCCTATAGCAACATTTTCTGTTCCTTGGTTTTTCTTATCTCCACCCATACACATTCCACATCATGATTTTCCGAGCTAATATCCTTCCTCACTATCGCATTGATTTCCTTCTTTACTTACAATGCTACCCCACCTCCTTCCTACATAATGAACCCCCCGGATGTTAGTTCCCATCCTTCGTTACCCTGAGGCCATGTCTCTGTAATTGTAACTATATCATAACCTTGATATCTGTTTGTGCTGTTAATTCATTGACCTTCTTGTGAATGCTCCACATATTAAGACACAAAGCGTTAGACTGGTCTTGTAGCCACAGTATTTATATGGCTAGTCCAGTTCGGTTTCTGGCCAATGGTTACCCCAAGAAGTTAACAGTGGGGGATTCAGCGATGGAAATGCCACTGAATGTCAAAGGGCAATGGTTAGATTCTCTCCTGTTGGAGATTGTAATAAGTCCACGGAGGCGAAAGTCCCGTCACCAAAGTTTCTTTATTTACAAGACCCCACCCTATAATAAGAACATAAGAACTAGGAGCAGGAGTCGGCCATCTGCCCCCTCGAGCCTGCTCCGCCATTCAATAAGATCATGGCTGATCTTTTCATGGACTCAGCTCCACTTACCCACCCGCTCACTATAACCCTTAATTCCTGTACTGTTCAAAAATTTATCTATCCTTGCCTTAAAAACATTCAATGAGGTAGCCTCAACTGCTTCACTGGGCAGGGAATTCCACGGATTCACAACCCTGTGGGTGAAGAAGTTCCTCCTCAGCTCGGTCCTAAATCTGCTCCTCCTTATTTTGAGGCCATGCCCCCTAGTTCTAGTTTCACCCGCCAGTGAAAACAACTTCCCTGCTTCTATCTTATCTATTCCCTTCATAATCTTATATGTTTCTATAAGATCTCCCCTCATTCTTCTGAATTCCAATGAGTATAGACCCAGTCTACTCAGTCTCTCCTCATAAGCCAACCCTCTCAACTCCGGAATCAACCTAGTGAATCTCCTCTGCGCCCCCTCCAGTGCCAGTATATCCTTTCTCAAGTAAGGAGACCAAAACTGCACACAGTACTCCAGGTGTGGCCTCACCAGCACCTTATACAGCTGCAACATAACCTCGCTGTTTTTAAACTCCATCCCTCGAGCAATGAAGGACAAAATTCCATTTGCCTTCTTAATTACCTGCTGCACCTGCAAACCAACCTTTTGCGATTCTTGCACAAGGAAACCCAGGTCCCTCTACACAGCAGCATGTTACAATTTGTTACCATTTAAATAATCGTCCATTTTGCTGTTGTTCCTACCAAAATGGATGACCTCACATTTACCAACATTGTACTCCATCTGCCAGACCCTCGCCCACTCACTTAGACTATCTATATCCCTTTGCAGACTTTCAGCGTCCTCTGCACACTTTGCTCTGCCACTCATCTTAGTGTCATCTGCGAATTTTGGCACACTACACTTGGTCCCCAACTCCAAATCATCTATGTAAATCGTAAAGAATTGCGGTCCCAACACTGATCCCTGAGGCACACCACTCGTCACTGATCGCCAACCAGAAAAACACTCATTTATCCCCACTCTTTGCTTTCTTTAGTTAACCAATCCTCTATCCATGCTAATACATTACCCGTAACACTGTGCACCTTTATCTTATGTAGCAGTCTTTGGTGCGGCACCTTGTCAAATGCCTTCTGGAAATCCAGATACACCTGTGGTAATATAAACAGGGCCTAGTTTTAAGGCTGATAAAATTGGATATCCTAAATTAAAGAATTGGACATATTAAAATCAAACACAGTCAAACCTCGGGCAGGCCAATTGTACAAATACACAAACATGCCTGGGCCTGACCCATCAACCACCCATCAAAGGTCGTTGCACTCTACCGATACTTAGCAGGAGATCATTGCACCCCATTGAAATGCACCGGCCTATTGTTAGAAGCCCAGATTGGGCCAGACTTTCTGAAAGTTCCTGCAGTTACATGTAAGCAGCAGCATGGAGATGGACACCTGGGGGACGGACCCTGGTGTCCTGTCAGGCAGTCATCAAGAAACCCACTGGGTATTGGAACCCCTTCCTGGGACCTCATTGGCCGGAAGCCAGAGAAGTTTCTGGAAAGGCAAGCAGGCTGGGGGATAAAGGAACACATTTTCAGACACACCAGCAGCGACGAGGGAGGCGACCTTGACCATTCGGAAGACCGACCAGAGAAGGAAGGAAGGAAGAAGCTGCCATCGAGACTCACCTTCGTGACGACGGACCAGAGGGACTCAGAGAATCGAGCCTGCAGTTTAACCAAACCATCTTTGCGGGTAGTATACTTGAATCTGGGGTATCCTCTTGTTTTATGTGGGTAATTTAAGGGTTAATAGTGTTATTATTAATAAACTTGTTGAACCTTTACTTGTGTTTGTCCTTTGTCCATCTTGCAAATAAGGACACTGGGGTAAAACCTTAGAGTAAGCAAACTGGTCGAAAGTATCTGAGAATTAACATGTACAACACACCACATCCACAAGTTCCCCATTGTCCACTGTGCACATAGTGCTCTCAAAGGATTCCACCAAATTAGTCAAACATAACCTGCTCTTCATGAACCCGTGCTGTGTCTTTCCAATGGGACAATTTATATCTAAATGTTTTGTTATCTCCTCCTTGATGATAGATTCAAGCATTTTCCCTACTACAGAAGTTAAGCTAACCGGCCTATAGTTACCTGCCTTTTGTCTACCTCCTTTTTTAAACAATGGCGTCACATTTGCTGTTTTCCAATCTGCGGGAACCACCCCAGAGTCCAGCGAATTTTGGTAAATTACCACTAGTGCATTTGCTATTTCTCCCGCCATCTCTTTTAGTACCCTGGGATGCATTCCATCAGGACCAGGAGACTTGTCTACCTTTAGCCCCATTAGCTTGCCCAACACAACCTCTTTCGTGATAATGATAGTTTCTCGGTTCTCACCTGCCATAGTCTTCCTGTCATCAATTTTTGTCATGTTATTTGTGTCTTCCACTGTGAAGACCGACACAAAATACCTGTTCAATGCCTCAGCCTTTTTCTCATTTCCAGTTATTACACCCCCTTCTCATCCTCTAAAGAACCAATGTTTACTTTAGCCACTCTTTTTCATTTTATATATTTGTAGAAACTTTTGCGATCTGTTTTTATATTCTGAGCTAGTTTACTCTCATAATCCATCTTACTTTTCTTTATTCGTGGCTTTCTGTTGACCTTTAAAGATTCCCAATCCTCTAGTTTCCCAATAATCTTTGCCACTTTGTATGCATTTTCTTTCAGTTTGATCCCCTCCTTTATAAATATCCATGGCTGATTATCTCTTTTTCTACAGTCCTTCCTTATCACGGGTATATACTTTTGCTGAGCATTGTGAAAGATCGCTTTGAAAGTCCTCCACTGTTCCTCAATTGTCCCACCATAAATTCTTTGCTCCCATAAATTCTTCCCAACTCCTCCCACATTCCATTGTAGTCTCCTTTGTTTAAGCACAAGACATTGGTATTGGATTTTATCTTGTCACGCTCCATCTGTATTGTAAATTCAACCATACTGTGATCGCTTCTTCCGAGAGGATCCCTAACTGTAAGATCATTAATTATTCCTGTCTCATTACACAGGACCAGATCTCGGATAGCTTGCTCCCTTGTCGGTTCCATTACATACTGTTCAAGGAAGCTATCGCGGATACATTCTATGAACTCCTCCTCAAGGCTGCCTTGACCGACTTGGTTTGACCAATTGATATGCAGATTAAAATCCCCCATGATAATTGCTGTACCGTTTTTACATGCATCAGTTACTTCTTTGTTTATTTCTCGCCCCACCGTGATGTCATTATTTGGTGGCCTATAGATTACGCCTATCAGTGACCTTTTCTCCTTACTATTTCTAATTTCCACCCAAATGGATTCAACCTTTTTTTCCATAGAACCTATATCATCTCGCACTACCGACCTGATGTCATCCTTAAATATCAGAGCTACACCACCTCCCTTACCTTCCCGTTTGTCCCTTCCGAACAGTCTGATAACTCTGGATATTTAACTCCCAGTTGTAACCATCCTGCAACCAGGTCTGTAATGGCCACCAAATCATACTTGTTCGCAATGAATTGTGCTGTCAACTCATTGACCTTATTTGGAATGCTACGAGCATTCAGACAAAGTGCCCTTCTGCTAGTTTTTGTACCTTCTTTTTGAATTTTAACACCTAGATTCCCCCACGATGGGAAACATCCTGTCAACATCCACCCTGTCAACTCCCTGCACAATCCGAAATGTTTTCCCCCTCATTTCTTCTAAACTCCAATGAGCACGAGCTCAAACGGTTTAACACTTCCTATTGGGAATCAGATTCAGCACTCGAAGGAAAGGGGTTGATGACACAGTTGGGAGAAAGACCAAGAGCCAGATTCTCCGACCTCGCTGACAGTGGCAGCCGGGGGTGGGGGGGATGGGATACAAGACCAGAGAATTTTGGCCCAGGACTCTAGGATTTGATCCTGAGGAGAGATTACACAAACTAGGTAATCCTTGGAATATCAAAGAGGAGTTTTGAAAGGAGTTGAGAGGGTGAATAGAGAGAACCATGTCTCGCTGGTGGGGGTGGAAGAGAAGGATGATGGATGGGAGGGCCGAGGGCAAGAGGACATAACTTCACAATCAGAGCCAGGACATTCCGGAGAGACATTAGGAAACACTCTCCCACAACAGGCAATAACTGGGACCCAGCTAATCATTTCTAATCCAAGTTTGGAAGTTTTTCTAGCCGAGGGTTTTACAGACTTTGGGCGCGATCCAACCGGCCATTCACGCCACGCTCCTGCTGCAGCGAGGTCGGAGAATTTGGTGTCCAGCCAACTCCTCCTTCACTGCAGCGGGATGGGAAAATCCCACCGGCGTGAACGATGGTAACATTCCGGCGAATTATATTCAAGGCCAGTTAGGATTCAGACGAACCCCTGATCTCTCTGAATTGGTGGAATAGGTTTCTGAAGGATTTCCTCCTGTTCCTATGCTATCAGCGAGATTACACAACTGGGGAGCTAGACTGGTCTATGAAAGAGAACGTGTTAAATCTAAAGTTATTGATAATGGATAAGTCAAAAAATAGAATTCCATACAAGGATAATTTAAACGTTTATATTGTAGAATTGTGCAGATTGTCAGATGGAAGGATTAAGATAAATCTTACCTAAAATACTTAGCTCATTTTGATTGTTCAACTAAAACTATGAGGCTTCGTTTGAAATATTTGAAATATCTGAAATATTTCTGTATTCTGTACTGCGTGCTGAATAATTCTGTAACAGTCAAGGTCTACAAGTCTATTGATTTGAGGTGTAAATTATCAATATAAATACGCAAGTATTCCCAAACACGAACCAAGGTCTTGTCAATGGAATCCCGTTTCCAAACATCCTGATTTGAGACTGTGTGTGTCCTCTTCTGAGTTTTGCTGGTCGGATTCTGTTGGGGATTGAGGGCTGTAGTGGGAAAATCTGGATTGTACACGGCTATTCTGGGTTTTTTCCATCTGAATTTTACAGAGAAACCAACAAGACTTGGGACTGACTGGTATTGGTCCAATCTGGAATTGCGTTTTAAGGTGCACGTGACCAGTTCAGACAAGCAACAGGCATTTTCCCTGTTTTACTGTTACCCCTTCTGAGTATTGGGCTATTCTGGGCAGTACTGGAATGTACTGGAGTGTACTGGGGTGTTCTAGAGTATATTGGAATGTACCGGGTTGTACTGGAGTGTACTGGAGTGTACTCGGCAGCACTGGAGTGTACTGGGTTGTACTGGAGTGTACTGGGCACTACTGGGCTTTACTGGAGTGTATTGGGCAGCACTGGGCTTCATTGGAGTGTACAGGGCTGTACTGGAGTGTACAGGGCTGTACTGGAGTGTACAGGGCTGTACTGGAGTGTACTAGGCAATACTGGAATGTATTCAGTTGTACTGGAGTTTACTGAGTTGTACTGGAGTGTACCGGGCTGTATAGGAGTGTACCGGGCTGTATAGGAGTGTACCGGGCTGTATAGGAGTGTACCGGGCTGTATAGGAGTGTACCGGGCTGTATAGGAGTGTACCGGGCTGTATAGGAGTGTACCGGGCTGTATAGGAGTGTACCGGGCTGTATAGGAGTGTACCGGGCTGTATAGGAGTGTACCGGGCTGTATAGGAGTGTACCGGGCTGTATAGGAGTGTACCGGGCTGTATAGGAGTGTACCGGGCTGTATAGGAGTGTACCGGGCTGTATAGGAGTGTACCGGGCTGTATAGGAGTATACTGGGCTATATTGTAGTGTACCCACAGTAAGAAGTCTCACAACACCAGGTTAAAATCCAACAGGTTTATTTGGTAGCAAAACCCGGCCAGCACCTGGGGTGGGGGCCGGGGGGGGGGGGGTGTGTTGGACTCTATTGGAAGGGTGCTTGGCTCTATTGGAAGGGTGCTGAGCTCTGTTGGAAGGGTGCTGGGCTCTGCTGGGCAGTACAGGCTCAATGAGGACTGTCCTGGGCAATTCTGAGCGATGCTGAGTGTGGAATCTAAATTGATGAAATAATGTCAAAGGCTGGGATTCTCTGGTGGTTGAATATCTCCCTTGTGTCTCCGTGACTCCATTTACTGCAGCGGGACTGGGGAATCCCAGACACGGGCGAGATCAGGGAATCCTGGCCAAAATATCAGAGTAACCTGATGACATTATAATTCAGTCCAATGACAAACCAGATAAAACACAGGCATTCAAAATGACCACTCAAATCTCTCAGGAAGAGAAAAGTAGAATTTGTCTTTAAAGAGCATCTTCCTTTTTGCTTCCAACCAGCAGAGAACTTTCCCTCCATTCATATTGTCTTCAAATTTGTCCAGTCTCCTCGAAGCCACACTTGGCTGATGCTGTCGCAATAGCTTCACTCCCATTGGACTTACACACAGTCCCAAAGTCAGTGTCATCTCTGAATTCATACTTAGAACATAAGGAAGTAAATATTTCCTTTTCGGGTGAGGATGCAAAACTTTGAGGCTAATCACGTGTGTTCAAACTTACAGATAAATGTAGCTGACTGGCATTAAGCAGCTTTATGGGAAGCGAACGTTGAATTGTCTTTTGTCCTTGGCTTTCTATCAGATAATAAACTTTAACAATGCAAATGACATGAATTATGCTTCAATCAGAGAGGTGAGCAAACATTTCAGTGTTAATGGAAAGCCAAATGCCAGGGGACTAGTGCAGAGCTTGGAGCCTGACTTCCTGCAGCAATACCAAGGATAACTCCATCCCTTAACACATCATATTTCACCTTCGAAACCCACAGACAACTTTAGAAAGAAGTCTTTCATGCAGCACTTTATCAAATGTCTTCTGCAATTCCAGTTAATCAACATTGTGTGAACCACCCCAGACAGCTCGGTCATTCCCGCCTTACAGACATCTACAAGGCTGCTCAAGCGCAAAGCACCTCTCCAAAAATAAATTACCCATTACTTCTTTCTGTATTTCAGGTCACACTCCAGCCTATTGAATAGGTTCATTTTCCAATCATCAAAGTCAAAGCGCAACAACAGGCCTGTACATCCCAGCTGCAGTTCTGAAAATGATCTCTACCTGTCCTGGGAGTGTTTGATGGGGACAGTGTAGAGGGAGCTTTACTCTGTATCTAACCCCGTGCTGTACCTGTCCTGGGAGTGTTTGATGGGGACAGTGTAGAGGGAGCTTTACTCTGTATCTAACAGCGTGCTGTACCTGTCCTGGGAGTGTTTGATGGAGACAGTGTAGAGGGAGCTTTACTCTGTATCTAACCCCGTGCTGTATCTGTCCTGGGAGTGTTTGATGGGGACAGTGTAGAGGGAGCTTTACTCTGTATCTAACCCCGTGCTGTACCTGTCCTGGGAGTGTTTGATGGAGACAGTGTAGAGGGAGCTTTACTCTGTATCTAACCCCGTGCTGTACCTGTCCTGGGAGTGTTTGATGGGGGACAGTGTAGAGGGAGCTTTACTCTGTATCTAACCCCGTGCTGTACCTGTCCTGGGAGTGTTTGATGGGGACAGTGTAGAGGGAGCTTTACTCTGTATCTAACCCCGTGCTGTACCTGTCCTGGGAGTGTTTGATGGGGACAGTGTAGAGGGAGCTTTACTCTGTATCTAACCCCGTGCTGTACCTGTCCTGGGAGTGTTTGATGGGGACAGTGTAGAGGGAGCTTTACTCTGTATCTAACAGCGTGCTGTACCTGTCCTGGGAGTGTTTGATGGAGACAGTGTAGAGGGAGCTTTACTCTGTATCTAACCCCGTGCTGTATCTGTCCTGGGAGTGTTTGATGGGGACAGTGTAGAGGGAGCTTTACTCTGTATCTAACCCCGTGCTGTACCTGTCCTGGGAGTGTTTGATGGAGACAGTGTAGAGGGAGCTTTACTCTGTATCTAACCCCGTGCTGTACCTGTCCTGGGAGTGTTTGATGGGGACAGTGTAGAGGGAGCTTTACTCTGTATCTAACCCCGTGCTGTATCTGTTCTGGGAGTGTTTGATGGGGACAGTGTAGAGGGAGCTTTACTCTGTATCTAACCCCGTGCTGTATCTGTTCTGGGAGTGTTTGATGGGGACAGTGTAGAGGGAGCTTTACTCTGTATCTAACCCTGTGCTGTACCCGTCCTGGGAGTGTTTGATGGGGACAGTGTAGATGGAGCTTTACTCTGTATCTAACCCCGTGCTGTATCTGTTCTGGGAGTGTTTGATGGGGACAGTGTAGAGGGAGCTTTACTCTGTATCTAACCCTGTGCTGTACCTGTCCTGGGAGTGTTTGATGGGGACAGTGTAGAGGGAGCTTTACTCTGTATCTAACCCTGTGCTGTACCTGTCCTGGGAGTGTTTGATGGGGACAGTGTAGAGGGAGCTTTACTCTGTATCTAACCCCGTGCTGTACCTGTCCTGGGAGTGTTTGATGGGGACAGTGTAGAGGGAGCTTTACTCTGTATCTAACAGCGTGCTGTACCTGTCCTGGGAGTGTTTGATGGGGACAGTGTAGAGGGAGCTTTACTCTGTATCTAACCCCGTGCTGTACCTGTCCTGGGAGTGTTTGATGGGGACAGTATCGAGGGAGCATTACTCTGTATCTAACAGCGTGCTGTACCTGTCCTGGGAGTGTTTGATGGGGACAGTGTAGAGGGAGCTTTACTCTGTATCTAACCCTGTGCTGTACCTGTCCTGGGAGTGTTTGATGGGGACAGTGTCGAGGGAGCTTTACTTTGTATCTAACCCCGTGCTGTACCTGTCCTGGGAGTGTTTGATGGGGACAGTGTAGAGGGAGCTTTACTCTGTATCTAACCCTGTGCTGTACCTGTCCTGGGAGTGTTTGATGGGGACAGTGTAGAGGGAGCTTTACTCTGTATCTAACCCCGTGCTCTACCTGTCCTGGGAGTGTTTGATGGGGACAGTGTAGAGGGAGCTTTACTCTGTATCTAACCCTGTGCTGTACCTGTCCTGGGAGTGTTTGATGGGGACAGTGTAGAGGGAGCTTTACTCTGTATCTAACCCCGTGCTGTACCTGTCCTGGGAGTGTTTGATGGGGACAGTGTAGAGGGAGCTTTACTCTGTATCTAACCCCGTGCTGTACCTGTCCTGGGAGTGTTTGATGGGGGACAGTGTAGAGGGAGCTTTACTCTGTATCTAACCCCGTGCTGTACCTGTCCTGGGAGTGTTTGATGGGGACAGTGTCGAGGGAGCTTTACTCTGTATCTATCTGTGTGAACATGTGAATATATGACATGGTTTCCCCATATTCCGGAGTGTTTGGCTGGACAGTGTTGATTCTTTCCAGACCCTTTCCAATTGGTTCAATATTGGTTTAAAAAGTGTTCAATTTATTATTATCATTGCATTGAAATGATTAAATATTTTGGTGGGACATTCACTCGATTTCTCCCTCTGCAGAAACTGCTTGACCTGCTGAGTGCTACCCAGCATGGTTTAATTTTTATTTCAGATCTGCCACATCTGAATACTTTGCTCTGCATGTGAATTATTCTGCTGGAATTTTAACTGACTTGGGGGAAAGACAGCCTGGAATCTTGCTGTGCACTCTCAGTGATTGCAGGTTTTCACGAGTCTTGCTGATGAATGGAAGACTGGGCGGGTATTTGAAGCACGAAGCTATGTCACGGTAACCTCCAGTGTGGCGATGCATTGTGCTGAGGCTGTGCTGGTTGAGTCAGTGAACATAATTATTGTTTATTTTCCAGAGTCCCAGATTTAACAAGGATTGTTCTCGATGAAAAACCGAGCGCAGACAGGTGAGGCTTGGGTGTTGTCATGAACACATAATTAAACATAAAGGTACGCCACATTGCCGCATCACTGTGCTGTCTTGTGCATTACCAGACACACCCCACCTGGAGCCATAAATTCTGCAAAATCTGCATTATATCCCCTCTGTAGTGGCTTTAAAAAAAATCCTTTCATGGGATGTGAGCGTCACTGGATAGACTACCCTTCCCTAATTGCCCCTGAACTGGATATTTCAGGAGACAGACTCAGCAACACTGTTCTGGGTCAGGAGTTACGTGTGAGGATAACAGATTTCCTTCCCTAAAAATCATTAGTGAATCAGACACAGTGGCACAGTGGGTTAGCACTGCTGCCTCACAGTGCCAGGAACCCGGGTTCGATTCCCGGCTTGGGTCACCGTCTGTGCGGAGTCTGCACGTTCTCCCCGTGTCTGTGTGGGTTTCCTCCGGGTGCTCCGGTTTCGTCCCACAGTCTGAAAGACACGCTGGTTGGCAATGCTAAATTCTCCCTCAGTGTACCCGAACAGGCGGCAAAGTGTGGCGACTAGGGGATTTTCACAGTAACTTCATTGCAGTGTTAATGTAAGCCTACTTCTGACAATAATAAAATAAACTTTAAAAGATGTGTCATTTGATGATTATTTCGTCGTCACCATTACTTCGACCAGTGCTTAATTAATTTATTCATCAAATCTAACTTCCACCAGCTGCCAGGGTGGGATTAGAATCCATCTCCCAAAAGTGTTAGCCCGGATTGTCTGGTCCAGTGACATTACAATGCTGCAGACTCAAGCTCAGACCTCACAGATGCTGATTTACATTACACCTCATTTGTAAAGTCACCTTCATCACCGACATTTGAAGCTTTTCAGACTGACAGGCTTCTCATCGGAGTTGGTGGAGAGACCAATCACCTCCTGATGTCTAACCTCACCATGCCCTGAACTCAGACCACATCAGCACAGTCCAGTCACTGCATTATTCTTTCAACATTGATCAAAGCGCGCTGTCTCGTTGCCCCCAGGATGTACACTAGGAGTGGGTGAAACACCATAACATGTTGCAGACAAGGTAAAATCGCCATCACATCGACTGAACAAGGACTGTCGGAATGGCAGCGTTAACTGGCAGCCTGGAATGTGAGTACACAATGCATTGGCTAGTGGTGAACTGGCTCCTCACAGCCTCCAAGAGTCAGCAATAATTGGTCAGTGTGTACGATGGGGAAGCAGTCTCTAACCACCCCACAACCCAGCTCCATTGGTGGTGGTGGATGCGCTGCCAAGTAGGGTGGTGGAGGCAGGCACGCTGACATCGTTTAAGACTTACCTGGATAGTCACATGAGCAGCCTGGGAATGGAGGGATACAAACGATTGGTCTCGTTGGACCAAGGAGCGGCACAGGCTTGGAGGGCCGAAGGGCCTGTTTCCTGTGCTGTACTGTTCTTTGTTCTTTGTTCAAATTTCCGACCAGCTGCCACGGGTGAGGCCACAGGAAGATTAAACACCACCATTGCCATACCAAACCATACTGCACACCCTGTCTGGACCAAACTGGGTCCAAAGCTGTCACTGAGACACAAGGGAGATATTCAACTACAGCTGGCAGCACCTGAGCAGTGTCCCGAAGCTACGGGAAAAAGGGCAGATCTGGGACTACTGATCCTGGAAATGAGGACTGGGATTCTCCGACCTCGCCTGCAGCTGGGATTCTCCAGTCCCACTGCAATGATTGGAAATTTGGCTGAGCGCCAAATACTCCGTGCTCACTGACAGTGCTGGCAGGATGTCCGATGTCAGAGAATTCTGGCTAGTATTAGGAAGCAGGGTGTAGTCTGGGGGTGGGTATTAGTTTAGGGATGGGGTTAGATTAGGGATGGGGATCAAGCTTGGCTCCCAGTTCAGGCGCGGTTCAGTCACGGGTGGGGTTTAATATTTGGTGGGGTTTAAACTGAATCATTGAAACTCTAAAGTGCACGAGGCCATTCAATCCATTGAACCCGCACCGACTCTCTGACAGAGTATCTCACCCAGGCCCTCTTCCGTGCTCCATCCCCATTATTCCACACATTGTGTGGAGTTTGTACATTCTCCCTGTGTCTGCGTGCTGTTGCCCTGGTTTCCTCTCAGAGTCCAAAAGATGTGCAGGTTAGGTGGATTAGTCATGGTAAACGCACAGGGTTACAGGGATAGTGGAGGGTGGGGTGCGACGCTCTTTTGGAGATAGTGCAGACTCGATGGACTGAATGGCCACTTTCTACACAGTAAGAATTCTCACAACATCAGGTTAAAGTACAACAGGTTTATTTGGTAGCACAAGCCACAAGCTTTTGGAGCACTGCCCGTTTTGCAAAATCTCACCAACTGTCCTGGCTGGAGACAATACACATTATCTGTACCTGTAAAGACTTGATTACCTGTAAAGACTTGCATTCTTGTAAATTGAGTTTGTGTCTTTATATGCCCTGTTTGTGAACACAACTCCCACTCACCTGACGAAGGAGCAGCGCTCCGAAAGCTCGTGCTACCAAATAAACCTGTTGGACTTTAACCTGGTTCTGTGGGACTTCTTACTGTGTTTACCCCAGTCCAACGCCGGCATCTCCACATCATCACTTTCTACACTGAGGGATTCTATGGTTTGCCATGGCCAAGCCACGTAACCCACACATCTTTAGAGTTAAAGTTTATTTATTAGTGTCACAAGTAGACTTACATTAACACTGCAATGAAGTTACTGTGAAAGCGCAGAGTCGTCACACTCCGTCGCCTGTTCGGGTACACTGAGGGAGAATTTAGCACGGCCAATGCACCCTAACCAACACATCTTTCAGACTGTGGGAGGAAACCGGAGCACCCGGAGGAAACCCACGCAGACACGGGGAGAATGTGCAGACTCCGCACAGACCCCAGGCTGGAATTGAACCCGGGTCCCTGGCGCTGTGAGGCAGCAGCTCTAACCACTGTGCCACCGTGACGCATGGTGAGGGGCGGGGTTGTAAAAGGGTTTAAACCCCGCCCCGCGCTCGGACACGCCCCTGCTCTGGCCCCGCCCCATCACAAAACACGCCCCCTTTTCCTGACCCTGCCCCGTCTTCTCCAAGATGGCGGGCGTTCCTTCTGAGATTCCTCTCCCGGACCCGGGCTCGGCCTCGGCCTCGGCCTCGGGGCCCCGCCGCTCTCGCAGCCCCGGCGCTCGGCTGAGTGTGGAGCCGATCCTCTTCCTCAGCATGTTGGCGCTGGTTCTGCAGTACCCGCTCTCTACACAGTACATCTTCCACAGGCTGAGCGCTGAGCTCGGCTTCAGCGGCAACCGGAGCCGAGGCTGCAACAGCTCCGGAGGCCCCGAGGCCGAACTGGAGCAGGTGAGAGAGACCCGCATCCATCAGCAGCAATAAAGTGTATCCATAACCCGCAGGGAAATACCGCGAACCTGCACAGAGTTATCCATAACCTACAGGGAATCAGCAGCCTCCAATCAATACAGCATCACCAATAATCAATGCTGAATCATCAATAATCTACACAGAATCACCAATAATCCATACAGAATCATCAATCTGTACAGAATAATCAGTGATCTATACAGAATCTTAAATAATCAATAAATAATATGGAGTTATCAATGATCAATATAGATTTGGATTGTTTGACAACAAAGATATCTTCTGCAAAAACATGAGAAGCAGAAGTGGACCATTCGCCCATCGAGCCTGCTCCATCAACCAATACTATCATGGCTGATGCTGGGTTTCAACTCCACTTTCCCGCCCACTCCCAAAATCCCTTAATTCCCCAGAGCACAAAAATCCGTCGCTCGGCCTTCAATAAATCTAACAATGGAGTATCGACAATCCTCTGGAGTAGAAATTCCCAAAGATTCACAACTCCTTTAAGTGAAATAATTTCTCCTCATAATCCTAAATAATAGACCCCTTATTCTGAGACTGTGCCCCTGCATTTTAGATACTTCCACCAGCGAAAACAATCTCTCTGGCAATCTTACTGGCCATTCACGCCACGCTCCAATGAGGTCGGAGAATTTGATACCCAGCCAAATCACTGTTCACTGCAGCGGGATGGAAAAATCCCACCGGCGTGAATGGCCGTAACATCCTGGCCTTGGTGTTTACCCCATCAAACCCCCTCTGAATCTTGTATGATTCATTGGGATCACCTCTCATTCCACTAAATACCCATAGAAATATAGAAACTAGAAGCAGGAGTAGGCCGTTCGGCCCTTTGAGTCTCCTATGCCATTCATTCTGATCATGGCTGATCATCAAATTCAATATCCTGATCCCCCCTTCCTCCCACATCCCTTGATCCCTTTAGCCCCAAGAGCTATATCTAATTTCTTCTTGAAATCAGACATTTTAGCCTCAACTACATTCTACGGTAATTAATTCCACACATTCACCACCCTCTGGGTGAAGAAATTTCTCCTCACCTCAGTTGTAAAAGGTTTACCCCTTATCCTCAAACTATGATCCCCTAGTTCTGGACTCCCCCACCATTGAGAACAATCTTTCTGAATCTACCCTGTCTAACCCTGTTAGAATTTTATATGTTTCTATGAGATCCCATCTCACTCTTTTAAACTCCAAAGAATATAATCCTAATCCAACAGTCTCTCCTCCTGCCATCCCAGGAATCAGCCTGGTAAACCTTTATTGTACTCCCTCAATTGCAAGGACATCTCTCCTCCGATCAGGACACCAAAAATACACGTAATACTCCAAGCGTGGTCTCTCCAACGCCCTGTACAATTGCAGCAAAACATCCCTATTCCTATACTCAAATCCTCTCGCTATGAAGGACAACATACCATTTGCCTTCTTTACCTGCTGTACCTGTGCATTTACTTTCAGCGACTGATGCATGAGGACTCCAAGGTCTCTGTCCAGAGAGTAAAAGCTCAATTTGCTCAGCCTTTCATCAGAGGACAGCGCCCTCATCCCAGAGACCAGTTTAGCGAACGTACTTTACTGTAAATAAAGATATCCTTTCTTAAATGTGTAGACCAAAACTATACACAGTACTCCAGTTGTGGTCTCACAAAAACCCTGTACAATTATAAGAACATAAGAAATAGGAGCAGGAGTCGGCCATCTGGCCCTTCGAGCCTGCCCCGCCATTCAACAAGATCATGGCTGATCTGAAGCGAATCAGTTCCACATGCCCGCCTGCTCCCCATAACCCCTAATTCCCTTATCGATCAGAAAACTATCTACCCGTGATTTAAACATATTCAACGAGGAAGCCTCCACCACTTCAATGGGCAGAGAATTCCAGAGATTCACTACCCTCTGAGAGAAGAAGTTCCCCCTCAACTCTGTTCTGAACCGGCCCCCCCTTATTTTGAGGCTGTGCCCTCTAGTTCTGGTTTCTCTTCTAAGTGGAAAGAATCTCTCCACCTCTACCCTATCCAGCCCCTTCATTATCTTATATGTCTCTATAAGATCACCCCTCATCCTTCTAAACTCCAACGAGTACAGACCCAATCTGTTTAATCTCTCCTCATAAGCCACACCCTTCATCTCCGGTATCAACCTGGTGAACCTTCCCTGCACTCCCTCCAAGGCCAATATATCCTTTCGCAAATAAGGGGACCAAAACTGCACACAGTACTCCAGTTGCGGCCTCACCAGTGCCTTGTACAGTTGCAGCAAGACCTCCCTGCTTTTATATTCTATCCCCCTCGCGATAAAGGCGAACATTCCATTCGCCTTCTTGATCACCTGCTGCACCTGCAGACTGAGTTTTTGCGATTCGTGCACAAGGACCCCCAGGTCCCTCTGCACAGTCGCACGATGTAATTTTTCTCCATTTAAATAATATTCCAATTTACTATTATTTCTTCCAAAGTGGATAACCTCACATTTGCTAACGTTATATTCCATCTGCCAGATCCTCGCCCACTCGCTCAGCCTATCCAAATCTCTCTGCAGACTTTCCGCGTCCTCCATGCAATTCGCTTTCCCACTCACCTTCGTGTCATCAGCAAACTTGAATACCCTAGATTCAGTCCCCTCCTCCAGATCATCTATGTAAATGGTAAACAATTGAGGCCCCAGCACCGATCCCTGCGGCACGCCACTGGTCACCAACTGCCAACCAGAAAAGCACCCATTTATCCCAACTCTCTGCTTCCTGTTAGATAGCCAATCCCCAATCCACGCCAACACCTTACCCCTAACTCCGTGTACCCCAATCTTCTGCAGCAACCTTTTGTGAGGCACCTTATCGAACGCCTTCTGGAAATCTAAAAACACCACATCCACCGGTTCCCCTCTGTCAACCGCACTAGTGACATCTTCATAAAAGTCCAGTAGATTCGTCAAACACGACTTTCCCTTCACGAATCCATGCTGCGTCTGCTTGATCGAACCATTCTTATTCAGGTGCTCTGTTATTTCCTCTTTAATAATGGACTCTAGCATCTTCCCAACTACGGACGTTAAGCTAACCGGCCTGTAGTTACCCGCCTTTTGTCTACTTCCTTTTTTAAACAGCGGCGTAACAGTAGCTGTTTTCCAGTCAGCCGGCACTACCCCAGAGTCCAGCGAATTTTGATAAATTACTACTAACGCATCTGCTATTACCTCAGCCATTTCTTTCAGTACCCTGGGATGCATTCCATCCGGGCCCGGGGACTTGTCTACCTTCAGTCCTATTAGTCTACCAAGCACCACCTCCTTAGTAACACTAATTGTATTAAGGACCTCCCCTCCCACCAACTCTCGATCTCTAATATTCGGCAAACTATTTGTGTCTTCCACCGTGAAGACCGACACAAAGAACTTATTTAAAGTCTCAGCCATTTCCAATTGTAGCAAGACTTCTTTGTTCTTGTACTCTAATCCCCTTGCAATAAAGGCCAACATACAATCTGCCTTCCTAATTGCTTGCTAACCTGCATTTCTTCTCTGAACACACCCAAGTCTCTTTGAACATCAACGTTTTCACACTTTTAAAAGAAATATTCTTATATTATTAAATGCCTTTTGGAAATACAGATATACTACCTCTACTGGTTCCCCTTTATCTACCCTGCTGGCTACATCCTCAGAAAAATAGTGAATGATGAGAGCAAGTCAGCATGGTTTGACTGAAGGGAAATCCTGTTTGACAAATTTATTTACACTTATACGTGCATTGTTGCGGCTTTCTTAATGATAGATTCCAGCATTTTCCCAGCAGCTGATGTTCGGCTAACCGGCTTGTCACTGTTATCTCCCTCACTCCTTACTTGAAAAGTGGTGCAAAATTGACCACTTATCGAGGAGGAATTTCTTCACTCAGAGGGTAATGAATCTTCAAAATTCTTTACCTCAAAGAGCGGTGGGATCTCAATCATTAACCATATTCAAGACAGAAATCCATAAATTTATGGAATCTATTGACATCAAGTGATATGGGGATAGTGAGGGAAAACAGCTTAAGAGATAGATGATCAGCCATGATCTGCTTAAAAGCAGAACAGCCTGGATGGTCCAAATGGCCTACTCCTCCTATTTCCTATGTTTCTCTATGATTCAAATGGGACCATTTCCAAATTGAAATTGGGTGGCACGGTGGCACAGTGGTTAGCACTGCTGCCGCACAGCGCCAGGGTCCCAGGTTCAATTCCGGCCTCGGGTCACTGTCTGTGTGGAGTTTGCACCTTCTTCCTGCATCTGTGAGGGTTTCCTCCGGGTGCTCTGGTTTCCTCCCACAGTCCAAAGATGTGTGGGGTAGGTTGATTGGCCATGGAAAATTGCCCCTCAGTGTCAGGGGGATTAGCAGGGTAAATGTGTGGGGTTACAGGAATAGGGCCTGGGTGGGATTGTGGTTGGTGCAGACTCGATGGGCTGAATGGCCTCCTTCTGCGCTGTAGGGATTCTATGAAAGAACTTTGGAAACTTATAGCATATCCACTATCCCTGCAGCTATCTCTTTTGGAACCTTAGGTTGTAGGCCATCAGATCCCGGGGATTCATTACATTTTTCTCTGCTGACATTAATTAATTTAATTTCCTAACTCATTTGAATTCCTAGATTCCCACCCGTACCCGAACAGGCGCAGGAGTATGGCGACTAGGGGATTTTCACAGTAACTTCATTGCAGTGTTAATGTTAGCCTACTTGTGACGCTAATAAATAAACTTTAAACTATTTTTGATGTGAAACCTGTGTCTTTTACAGTGAAGATCTCTGTGATAATTTCTCCCGTCTCTTCTGCTAAGGGACCAACATTCACTTTAGCTACTCTCTTCCTTTCTAAATACTTTGAAAAGCTCTTGCTGCATGTTTTTATATTTCTGGTTAGTTTATTCTCATTTTCTATTTTTCTGCTTTCATCAGCTTTTTGCTGGTTTCTAAAAGACTGAAAGATGTGCTGGTTAGGTGCGTTGACCGGAATGTGACGACTAGGAATTTTATTGCGGTGTTAATGTAAGCCTTACTTGTGACTAATAAATAAACTTTACTTTAAAACACTCCCAATCCTCGGACTTGCTACGTTTCTTGCAACATTGTAAATCTCTTTTTTCAATCTAACACTATCCCTAACTTAAGTGAGCTGAGTTTTTGTTCTCCAGTGGAATGTATTTTTGATAAACATTTTGAACTGATTCTTTAAATGTTTCCCACTATCCAATTACCTTCCATACCTTTTAGTTTTATTTGCCCAATTAACCGTAATCAGATCTCTTCTCTCATTCCCAAGTAATTGTCTTTATTTACGATTCTTGTTGGTATTGGGAGTATGTCACTTTTAAACTTAATATGGAATTCAATGGTGTTATGATCACTATTTCCCAGTAGATCTTTTACTTGCCCTCTTTTTCCTCATCCACACTGGTAGCAAGTATCCTGTATCAGTTGCGTGCTATTGGTTGATACCAAAGATTTATTGTAGGCAATTGAGTTGGGATTGGTTGCATCCAGTGATCTATTGTGAGGGATCTCTTGGAAATGACTTCCTTATTCTCTTCTAGACAGTCGAGACAATGACCGCCCACTGGAATCTGTACATTAACCTGGGAGGTTTTGCTGTGGGACTCTTCTCTGCGACGCTGCTTGGACCATGGAGTGACCATGTGGGCCGCAGGCCTATCCTAATCTTGCCCGCGATTGGCCTGTCGATGCAGGCCGCAATCTATCTCATCGTCATGTACCAGAAGCTGCCAGTCAGCTACTTTCTGATTGGTCGCCTCCTGAGTGGACTTCTGGGGGATTTCAACACCATCCTGGCTGGGTGTTTCTCATACATCGCAGATGTCAGCGACAAGCAGTCACGCACATTCCGCGTTGCTGTGCTGGAGGCTTGCCTGGGAATTGCGGGAATGTTTGGTAGTATCATCGGAGGCCAATGGAGTAAAGCACAGGGTTTCATCAATCCATTCTGGCTGGTGTTGGCATTAAATCTGGCCACTGCTGCCTACGCCTTCACTTTTGTTCGAGAATCTGTAACTGTGAAGGGACCCGTCAAACTGTTCACAATGGAGCATTACAAGTCGGTGTACCGCCTGTACACACAGGGGCAGGAGACTGTTCGCAGGCACAGACTCTGTCTCTACGCACTCTCTCTTTTTGTGCTGGTGACTGTACATTTCGGAGTCAAGGATATTCTCATCCTCTTTGAATTGAGCTCCCCGCTGTGTTGGCACTCCGACCTGATCGGATACGGTTCAGCAGTCGAACACTTGACCTATCTGAGCAGCCTGCTGGGTCTGAAGGTGTTGCAGCTTTGCCTTGAGGACAGCTGGATTGCAGAGATTGGGCTGGTGTCTAATATGGCTGGTCTGGTGATCTTCTCAATGGCAGCATCCTCCTCTGTCATGTTCACAGGTATGTTGCTGGTTTGGGATCGGTGCACGTTTACTAAAAGACAGTTAGTGCCCAGGAATAATGGGAATGTTAGCTTGCTCTTATCATTCCTAACACACTCTGGGACTTGGCTTCACCAGAGACGCTGGGGGGACAAACCATTGAAAATGCAAGCAATTCATTCCTACACCAGCTGAACCAGTTAAAACTACTCATTCTTGCACCAATTAAGCCAATATTGGAGGAAATTAACATAAAGAGAGGGGAGGCGATGGCCTCATGGTATTATCACTAAACTATTAATCCAGAAACTCAGCTAATGTTCTGGGGTCCCGGGTTCGAATCCCGCCACGACAGCTGATGGAATTTGAATTCAATAAAAAAATCTGGAATTAAGAATCTACTGATTGTCGATTGTCAGAAAAACCCATCTATTCACTAATGTCCTTTAGGGAAGGAAATCTGCCGTCCTTACCCGGTCTGGCCTACATGTGACTCCAGAGCCACAGCAATGTGGTTGACTCTCAACTGCCCTCAGGCAACTCGGGATGGGCAATAAATGCTGGCCCAGCCAGCGACGCCCATGTCCCACGAGTGAGTTAAAAAAAAAGGTACCAGCAGGTTTCACAGCCTTAAAGATAGATAAATCCACAGGCCCGGATGAGATGTATCCCAGACGGGAGGCAAGGGAGGAGATATCAGGAGCACTGGCAGTAATTTTCAAATCCCTCTGGCCACAGATGAGGTGAACACAGTAAGAGTTTTAACAACACCAGGTTAAAGTCCAACAGGTTTATTTGGTAGCAAATACCATTAGCTTTCGGAGCGCTGCTCCTTCGTCAGATGGAGTGGAAATGTGCTCTCAAACAGGGCACAGAGACACAAAATCAAGTTACAGCATACTGATTAGAATGCGAATCCCTACAACCAACCAGATCTTAAAGATACAGACAATGTGAGTGGATGGAGCATTAAGCACAGGTTAAAGAGATGTGTATTGTCTCCCTTAGACAATACACATCTCTTTAACCTGTGCTTAATGCTCCCTCCACCCACATTGTCTGTATCTTTAAGATCTGGTTGGTTGTAGGGATTCGCATTCTAATCAGTATGCTGTAACTTGATTTTGTGTCTCTGTGCCCTGTTTGAGAGCATATTTCCACTCCATCTGATGAAGGAGCAGCGCTCCGAAAGCTAATGGTATTTGCTACCAAATAAAGCTGTTGGACTTTAACCTGGTGTTGTTAAAACTCTTACTGTGTTCACCCCAGTCCAACGCCGGCATCTCCACATCACAGATGAGGTGCCAGAGGACGAGAGAACATTGTCCCATTATTAACGAGGGAGGGAGGGATAGACCTGGAAATGATAGATCACCCAGTCGAACCTCAATGGTGGGGAAGTTTCTAGAAAGAATTATGAGGGACAGAATATATCAGCACTGGGATAGACACAGATTAATCAGGGATCCTCAGCATAGATTTAAGGGAAGGTCGTGTTTGACAAATTTAATTGAATCTTTCAGGAGGTGTTCATGATTGTTGACGAGGGTAATGCATTTGATGTGGTCTATATGGACTTTAGCTTTTGATAAGGTCCCACAAAGTGGCTCATTGGATCCAAAATTGGCTGAGAGGCAGGAAGCAGAGGGTGATGTCAAAGCTTTGACAAAGGGTCATCTGGACTCGAAACGTCAACTCTTTTCTCTCCTTACAGATGCTGCCAGACCTGCTGAAATTTTCCAGCATTTTCTCTTTGCCTCTCAGATTCCAGTATCCACAGTAATTTGCTTTTATTGATTAAGAAGGCCTTTATTAGCCATGGTATAGAGTGCAAGAGCAGGGAGGTAATGCCGGAACTGTACAAAATGTTGGTTAGGCCACGGCTGGAGGACTGAGTGCAGTTCTGGTCTCCACATTATAGCAAGGAAGTGCTGACACTGGAAAGGGGGCAGCGGAGATTCACCAGGATGTTGCTGGGAATTGCAGGAATGTTTGGGCTGGGGCGTTTTATCTGTGAGGAAACATTGGATAGGCTAGGGATGTTTTCCTTGGAGCAGTGAAGGTTGAGAGGGACCCTGATAGAGATGTATACAATTATGGGGGACATGGATGAGGTGGATAGTGAGGCATTTTTTCCATTAGTAGAGGGATGAATAACCAAGGGCCATAGATCTAAAGTAAGAGGTAGAAGGCTAAGAAGGGAGTTGTAGAGAAACCTTTTCACTCAAGAGGGTGGTGGGAGTCTGGAGCTCACTGCCTGAAAGGGTGGGAGAGTCAGAAAACTTCGGAACGTTTAAGAAGCATTTAGATATTCATTGCCATAACCTCCAGGGCTATGGGCCAAGCACTGGAAATAGGGATTAGTGCAGTCAGATCTTGCTGACCAGCATGAATACAATAGCCTGAATGGCCTCCGTCTGTGCTGTAAACATCTATGAATCTATACATTCTTGCACCAACTGAACCAGTTTAAGTTTTAAAGTTTATTTATTAGTGTCACAAGTAGGCTTACATTAACACTGCAATGAAATTACTGTGGAAATCCCCTAGTCGTCACACTCTGGCACCTGTTCGGGTACACTGAGGGAGAATTTAGTACGGTCATGGTCATCTTGATCTTGGATAAAGATAAGTCCTCAAGTTAAGGTGCTAAATTGGGGGAAGGCTAATTACAACAATATTAGGCAGGAACTGTAGATTGGGGGCAGATGTTTGAGGGCAAATCAACATCTGGCATGTGGGAGGCTTTCAAGTGTAAGTTGATCGGGATTCAGGACCGGCACATTCCTGTAAGGATGAAGGATAAGTATGGCAAGTTTTGGGAACCTTGGATAATGAGAGATATTGTGAGCCCAGTCAAAGAGAAAAGGGAAGCATTTGTCAAAGCCAGGAAGCTGGGAACACACAAAGCAAGTGTGGAATACAAGGAAAGTAGAAAGAAACTTAAGCAAGGAGTAAGGAGGGCTAAAAGGGTCACAAAAAGTAATTGGCCAGCAGGATTAAGGAAAATCCCAAGGCTTTCTATACATATATAAAGAGCAAGAGGGTAGCCAGGGAGAGGGTTGGCCCACTCAAGGACAGGAGAGGGAATCTATGCATGGAGCCAGAGGAAATGGGCGAGGTATTAAACGCGTACTTTGTGTCAGTATTCACCAAAGAGAAGGACTTGGTGGATAATTAGTCGGGGGTGTGAAGGGTGTGTAGATAGTTTGAGTCATGTTGAGATCAAAAAGGAGGAGGTATTGGGGTTCTTGAGAAACATTAAGGTAGACAAGTCCCCAGGGCCTGATGGGATATACCCCAGAATACTGAGAGAGGCAAGGGAGGAAATTGCTGGGGCCTTGAGAGAAATCTTTGTATCCTCATTGGCTACAGGGGAGATCCCAGAGGATTGGAGAATAGCCAATGCTGTTCCTTTGTTTAAGAAGGGTAGCAAGAATAATCCAGGTAATTACAGGCCGGTGAGCTTACGTCAGTGGTAGGGAAATTATTGGAGAGGATTCTTCGAGATAGGATTTACTCCCACTTGGAAAAAAGTGGACGTATTAGTGAGAGGCAACGTGGTTTTGTGAAGGGGAGTTCATGTCTCACTAACTTGATTGAGTTTTTCGAGGAAGTGACGAAGATGATTGATGAGGGTAGGGCAGTGGATGTTGTCTACATGGACTTCAGTAAGGCCTTTGACAAGGTCCCTCATGGCAGACTGGTGCAGAAGGTGAAGTCTCATGGAATCAGAAGTGAGCTGGCAAGGTGGATATAGAACTGGCTCGGTCATAGAAGACAGGGTAGCAGTGGAAGGGTGAGTTTCTGAATGGAGTGCTGTGACAAGTGGCGTTCCTCAGGGATCAGTGCTGGGACCTTTGCTATTTGTAATATATATAAATGATTTGGAGGAAAATGTAACTAGTTTGATTAGTAAGTTTGCGGACGACACAAAGGTTGGTGGATTTGCGGATAGCGATGAGGACCATCAGAGGATACAGCAGGATATAGATCGGTTGGAGACTTGGGCGGAGAGATGGCAGATGGAGTTTAATCCGGACAAATGTGAGGTAATACATTTTGGAAAGTCGATAAGAGTATTGATAGGCAGAGGGATCTGGGTGTACAGGTACACAGGTCACTGAAAGTGGCAACGCAGGTGGAGAAGGTAGTCAAGAAGGCATACGGCATGCTTGCCTTCATCGGCCGGGGCATTGAGTTTAAAAATTGGCAAGTCATGTTGCAGCTTTATAAAACCTTAGTTAGACCACACTTAGGATATAGTGTTTAATTCTGGTCGCCACACTACCAGAAGGATGTGAAGGCTTTGGAGAGGGTACAGAAAAAATTTACCAGGATGTTACCTGGTATGGAGCGCATTAGCTATGAGGAGAGGTTGGAGAAACTTGGATGTTCTCACTGGAACAACGGAGGTAGAGGGGCGACCTGATAGAAGTCTACAAGATTATGAGAGGTATGGACAGAGTGGATAGTCAGAAGCTTTTTCCCAGGGTGGAAGAGTCAATTACTAGGGGGGGCATAGGTTTAAGGTGCGAGGGGCAAGGTTTAAAGGAGATGTACGAGGCAAGTTTTTTACATAGAGGGTAATGGATGCTGGAACTCGCTGCCGGGGGAAGTAGTGGAAGCAGATACGACAGTGAATTTTAAGGGGCGTCTGGACAAATACATGAATAGGATGGGAATAGAGGGATATGGTCCCCGGAAGGGTAGGCAGTTTTAGTTCAGTCGGGGCAGCATGGTCGGTGCAGGCTTGGAGGGCCGAAGGGCCTGTTCCTGTGCTGTAATTTTCTTTGTTCAATGCACCTAACCAGCACGTTTTTCAGACTGTGGGAGGGAACCAGAGCACCCGAGGAAACCCACGCAGACACGGGGAGAACATGCAGACTTCGCACAGACAGTGACCAAGGCCAGAATCGAAGCCGGGTCCCTGGCGCTGTGAGACAGCAGTGCTAACCACTGTGCCACCGTGCCGCCCCAACTGAACCAGTTAAATCTATTCATTCTTACACCGACTGAACCATTGAAGAGAAGCGGTGGGTATTGGCTCAGACATCTCACCGGGGGATCAGTGCTCAGCATGAGCTTTGTTCATCAGCCATCAATTCCGTCCCTGTCCCTGACATCTGCCTGCGACAGGACGCAAGATGAGCTTCCTCTATATCTGCACAATCACAGCCATCTTCATCACATCATCTGCCTTTGCTCAGCTGCTGCTTGGACTCATGTCCAATCCCTGGTTACCTCCAGTTTTGGCCATTCTATTGCATTCTGACCAGCCACTCATCATCCACCGTCTGTAAATCTGCTGTCCACGTCCTAACTCACACCACAGCCTGTTCACCCTTCACCCCTGTGCTCACTGAACTATGTTAGCTCCTGCTTCAATAACGTCTCAATTTTTAAAATTCTCATTTCTGTTTTCCGATCTCCCCATGGCCTTGCTGGGTCTGATCTTGTGAACTCCTTCAGCCCCACACCCTCCTGAGATACCTGTGTCATTCCAATTCCGGCCTTTTCAGCATCCCAGCTTTCATTGTTTGATTTGATTTATTATTGTCATATGTATTAACATACAGGGAAAATTATTGTTTCTTGTGCACTATGCAGGCAAAACATACCATTCATAGAGAAGGGAAGGAGAGAGTGCAGAATGTAGTGTTACAGTCATAGCTAGGGTGTAGAGAAAGATCAACTTAATGCGAGGTAGGTCCATTCAAAAGTCTGACAGCAGCAGGGAAGAAGCTGTTCTTGAGTCGGTTGGTACGTGACCTCAGAGTTTTATGTCTTTTTCCTGACGGAAGAAGGTGGAAGAGGGGACGTCTGGTGTGCATGGGGTCCTTAATTATGCTGGCTGCTTTGCCGAGGCAGCGGAAAGTGTAGACAAAGGCTAGTTTGCGTGATGGATTGGGCTACATTCATGACCTTTTGTAGTTCCTTGCAGTCTTGGACAGAGCAGGAGCCATACTAAGCTGTGATACAACCAGAAAGAAAGCTTTCTATGGTGCATCTGTAAAAGTTGGTGAGAGTCGTAGCTGACATGCCAAATTTCCTTACTCTTCTGAGGAGAGGTGTTGGTGGGCTTTCTTAACTATAGTGTCGGCATGGGGGGGACCAGGACAGGTTGTTGGTGATCTGGACACCTAAAAACGTGAAGCTCTCGACCCTTTCTACTTCATCCCCATTGATGTAGACAGGGGCATGTTCTCCTCTATGCTTCCTGAAGTCAATGACAATCTCCTTCGTTTTGTTTCGCTGTTAGTGGCCGTGGCTTCAGCTGCCTGGGCTCTGAGCTCTAGAATTCCCTCCATAAACTTCTGTACCTCCCTTTGCACCGGTAAACAATCCTTAAAACCTAGCACTTTGACCAAGGTTTTGATTATTTGTTCTAATGATCTCCTTCTATCAGTAAATTGCTTCACAGTGCTGTTCCGTGATGTTCTAGCACAGAGCAGGATAGTGATGGGTTCCATCATAACACAGGTCCAGAAGGGTGACATTGTTCACTGTCAGTTTTAATATGCTGATAGTGTTTAGGTGAATGGTGCCGATCTACACTAAAATGGTTTAGATTAAGAATGCATTAATTTAGTAATATTCCTCTGGTTTAATCATGGCATTCCAGCACACATGTATTCTAGAACAGTTCCAACATGGCGGCACGGTAGCACAGTGGTTAGCACTGCTGCTTCACAGCTCCAGGGTCCTGGGTTCGATTCCCAGCTCAGGTCACTGTCTGTGTGGAGTTTGCACATTCTCCTCGTGTCTGCGTGGGTTTCCTCCGGGTGCTCCGGTTTCCTCCCACAGTCCAAAGATGTGCGGGTTAGGTTGATTGGCCAGGTTAAAATTGCCCCTGAGATGCGTAGGTTAGAGGGATTAGCGGGTAAATATGTGGGGGTAGGGCCTGGGTGGGATTGTGGTCGGTGCAGACTCGATGGGCCGAATGGCCTCCTTCTGCACTGTAGGGTTTCTATGATTTCTATGGCTGTGAAGGTCTGCAGTGTTGTGCTATAACCCAGATGATGTTCTAGATTAACAATACTCTAGGGATATTGATTATTGATCCAATGCACTAAGATAATTCTGGATCCTTGTTGTAGTAAATGGAATCATTTTAGAGTAGTAGTTTGGAATATCAATATTATTCTAGTCCAGAATTCCAGTCGATGTTTTAGATCAGTAACAGGTAAGTGCCCTGTACACAGATTTGTGTTCTAGCACTATCAGATTGTTTTAAATTATGTTCTGGTAGCATAATATTGTACAATATTACTGAACACATTTCCTTTCTCCCTTCAGGTTATGGGGTACGCTTTCTTGCAATGGCCACTACACCAGTGATACGAGCCAAGTTGTCAAAATTAGCTGATGTGACTGAGCAAGGTAAGATCAAGAGGGTGCAGGTACTTGGGGAGCGAATCATTAACATTTTCTTTACGGAATTGGGGTCAGTGTTCCTTCAATACTGATCTTCCAACATTGCGGCACTCGCTCAGTACTGACCCTCTGACAGTGCGGCACTCCCTCAGTACAGACCCTCTGACAGTGCAGCACTCCCTCAGTACTGACCCTCTGACAGTGCAGCACCCCCTCAGTACTGACCCTCTGACAATGCGGCACTCCCTCAGCACTGACCCTCTGACAGTGCACCACTTCCTCAGTACTGACCCTCTGACAGTGCGGCACTCCCTCAGTACTGACCCTCTGACAGTGCGGCACTCCCTCAGTACTGACCCTCTGACAGTGCGGCACTCCCTCAGTACTGACCCTCTGACAGTGCGGCACTCCCTCAGTACTGACTCTCTGACAGTGCGGCACTCCCTCAGTACTGACCCTCTGACAATGCGGCACTCCCTCAGTACTGACCCTCTGACAGTGCGGCACTCCCTCAGTACTGACCCACTGACAGTGCAGCACTCCCTCAGTACTGCAGGAGTGTCAACCTAGATTCTTTTGCTGAATTCCCTGGAATGGGATTTGAACCCACGACCCGCTGACACAGTGATAAGAGTGTAAGCCACTGCCCCATGGCTGTCTTTTACAGCAATGACAGTTGGAAGGGAGGTTGGAGCACCGACCCCATTGCTGATATACCTCCCTGCATGTCCTGAAATCAAAGCACTGTGAGAATCAGGAGCCTAACTGGAAATAGTTGCTATTAAACCTCACTGATCGGGATCTCTCAAACTAACATTGACTTGCAGATAGTGAGGAACATTGTCAGAGGCTACAGAAGGATATAGATAGGCTGGAAATTTGGGCAAAGAAATGGCAGATGGAGTTCAATCCTGATAAATGCGAAGTGATGCATTTTGGTGGGAATAATGTAGGGAGGAGCTACACGATAAATGGAAGAACCATAAAGGGTGTAGAGACGCAGAGGGACCTGGGTGTGCAAGTCCACAGATCTTTGAAGGTGACGTCACAGGTGGAGAAGGTGGTGAAGAAGGCATATGGCATGCTTGCCTTTATAGGACGGGGCATAGAGTATAAAAGTTGGGGTCTGATGTTGCAGGTGTATAGAACGTTGGTTCGGCCGCATTTGGAATACTGCGTCCAGTTCTGGTCGCCACACTACCAGAAGGACGTGGAGGCTTTGGAGAGAGTACAGAGGAGGTTTACCAGGATGTTGCCTGGTATGGAGGGGCTTGGTTATGAGGAGAGATTGGGGAAACTGGGGTTGTTCTCCTTGGAAAGACGGAGGATGAGGGGAGACTTAATAGAGGTGTATAAAATTATGAAAGGCATAGATAGGGTGAACGGTGGGAAGCTTTTCCCCGGGTCGGTGGTGACGTTCACGAGGGGTCATAGGTTCAAGGTGAAGGGGGGGAGGTTTAACACAGATATCAGAAGGACATATTTTACACAGAGGGTCGTGGGGGCCTGGAATGTGTTGCCGGGCAAGGTGGTGGAGGCGGACACACTGGGAACGTTTAAGACTTATCTAGACAGCTATATGAACGGAGTGGGAATGGAGGGATACAAAAGAGTGGTCTAGTTTGGACCAGGGAGCGGCGCGGGCTAATTGTTCTTTGTTTCTCGTTTCAAGGCTTCATTCTATGATCATCTTGCTGGTGCCAGTACAGAGCGAGACTGCGGATAGTTGGGAACCTGTCTCGGGGGCAGGGAATTTCAGATGGTGTTCGTAAAGCAGAAGTGGAAATGAATAGGGTTGGGAAGCATTTTCTGATCAGGGCCAGTGTGATCTCCTGGACTCGTTTCGATCGCCACAGGGGGTCGGAGAGGAATTTCCCAGATTTTTTTTTCCCCCATATTGGCCCTGGGGTTTTCACTCTGGGTTTTCGCCTCTCCCTGGAGATCACATGGTCTGGAATGGGGGGGTGGGGGTGAGTTAATAGGTGGTGATGAACAAAGCATCGTAGCTGTGAGGGACAGCTCGGTGGATAGGATATTAGGATGTAGATAGGCTGGAAAATTGGGCGGGGATTCTGGATTCAGGATTCAATCCTGGACCGGGGAGCGGCGCGGGCTTGGAGGGCCGAAGGGCCTGTTCCTGTGCTGTATTGTTCTTTGTTCTAAGCAGTTTGTCTGTGAGCTGTTCATGCAGTGGAACATGGAGAGATCACAAGGGTTTTGGGAGATGGGTGATCATCTTTAGCACTGTCAGATGGAATTAACTCCCTAAATATCTATAAACAATTGTGGAAATATGTGTAAACACCATATAAGAATATCAGTAAAGACAGTGTGGAAATATCTGTGAACAGTGCATATAAATAAATACCTGTAAACACAGTATAAATAATAACTATCTGTAAACAGGCAATAGGCATCCTTATCCAGGGTTATAAAGTACTTAAAACATAAAATGTTTTATTAGTGGGTAACACCTAATGGGCAAAGGTTGTCTGTTCTCGAGTTCTGACATTGCATTGATTGGGAGATTGATTGCCAACTCATAAAGATCAATGTCTGTGGAGAGTCTGTGGTGGGATACAGAGCGAGATGGCAAGAGGAGGTGACATTGATACCCAGCCACATCCCAGCACTATGCAGATTGAGGGGGCGATGGTTTTTGTCAGGAATTTGGGGACCTGCACCAGATTCCCCCAAACTGGAGGGAGCTCTAAGCTCCAGTTACGTGAAGCCTTGTCCCAGGCTTAATCATCAATACAGCAAAGCTTTAGTCTTCACCTGTCACCTAGGACTCGATTGGATTGTTGGGCGGTCATGAAGGACCTGTGAGGATCCCTGCCTACATTACCAGGGCATATCCAAGGGCTCCTACAATCTGTGACACCAGCCAGGGGAGGCAGAGGGCACAGGGTGGGTCAGGTCCACTGGACAATCATAATCAAACAGCGTCGAGGGTGGTTTACAAGAAACAATAAAATGGAGGAACAGAGGGAAGAAGGGTTGGTGGGGGAGAGCGGAGATTAAAAGATGGAGAGAGGGGTTAGAGGGGGAGATGTAGGAGGTGGGGGGGGGGGGAAGACTAGAGGAGGTGGGGAGATGAAGGAGGTTGGGGGGGATTCAGTGGGCTCTGCGATAGTGTGAGCTGGGCTTTTTGTGCTGAGGTTGGTCTGCACCTCAGCTGATTTGATCTCAGGGAGGATAAGAAATTGCAGTGCAGAGTGAAAGTCTGAATCACTGTTGTTGTGTTTTTAATTCTGATAAGGATATAGCTGTTATTAAAAGTCAAGGTTGTTTGAGGAAGACAGACTCGCCTCCTCCTCTCACTCCCAAGCACATTTACCCTGTGGTTAATGGGCCATTACAACTGGGAGCATGCCAACTCCCATTGCCAGCTTCTGCAGAGTGGGAAAGCGGACAGGGCGATCCAACCGCTGATAGTTATCCAGTGTTTCCGTCAGGTAGGGGCCGGGCTGGAGTTTGCTAAATCCCATCAAGTCTATCTGTCTAGATTCACCGACAAGTAATCCCCATTTAACAAGAGTGCAAGGGAATAGTGACACCATTAAACATTCTCCCAGGAAGCACCATCTGGTAGAGGAAGCAGCTTTAGTAACGATGCTGCTGAGTCCAAACATTCACCCAAAGGAGAACTTTCTCAACAAACGGTAATGGGAAATGTGATCTGGAGCAGGCAGTGGAAGCGGATTCAACAGGAATTGAAAAGGAAAGGTTTGCAGGATAATGGAGAAAGAGCGGGGGGGTGGGGGGAGTTAGCACAGACAGGATGGCCGATGGTTACCCCTGTGACTCAGTCAAACTGGAAAGGTCATAGAATCCTACAGTGCAGAAGGAGCCCATTCGGCCCATCGAGTTTGCACTGACCACAATCCCACCCAGGCCCCATCCCTACAACCCCATGCATTTACCCGAGCTCGTCCCCCTGACACTAAGGGGCAATATATCATGGCCAATCCACCTAACCCGCACATCTTTGGAGTCTGGGAGGAAACCGGAGCACCCGGAGGAAACCCACGCAGCCATGGAGAGAACGTGCAAACTCCATACAGACAGTCACCCAAGCCGGGAATCGAACCCGGATCCCGGGTGAGGCAGCAGTGCGAACCACTGTGCCACCGTGCTGCTCACTGATAAAGATATCTATCAAAGTTAATTTCCCCAGCAACCCCTTCAGCCAATCAGTTAGATGATGGCTGGCCGGATCGGAATACATTCTACCCACTTCGCTTCCGTTTAACCCCCTTGCCAACAAAACATTATCAACCTCAATTTTGATGTTTTCTATTGACACCGCCCAGCCCCCAAGTCTTAACAGTCTCTTAGGGGAGAAAGTTCCAGATTTCCACTGCCCTTTATGTGGAGTTGGCAGCGTTGGACTGGGGTAGGTACAGTAAGTAGTCTCACAACCCCAGGTTAAAGTCCAACAGGTTTATTTGGTAGCACGAGCTTTCGGAGCGTTGCCCCTTGAAGGAGCTGCCCTTTGTGTGAGGAAGTGCTCACTGACATCCCCTGAACGAGCTGATCCTAATTTTAAGAATGTTCCCTGAACTTGGGCACCAGGTGCAAAGGTTTTCAGTATTGGGTTCGCTCTGAATCGGTAGAACTTGGCCTCAAAGGGCACCTTCAGGAAGGAACAATTGAGGAAAAGAATCTGTAACTGATCTTGCTCTTCTCTCTCTCTCCCTCTAGGAGCGCTGTTTGCCTCAGTGGCATGTGTAGAGAGTGCCTGCTCGCTGGTATCGACACTCATCTTCAGCTCATTATATCCCGCAACGCTGGGCTTCCTGAAAGGTTTTACTTTTCTCTTTGGAGCTACCATGCTTCTCATTCCAGCGGGCATTATCGGGTAAGCAACCTCATCAGTGGCTGGGTTATTGGATAATCAGACTTCATCACTTCCCAGGTTCGTTGTGCTTCTGATAAACACAACAGGCCAGTGGGTTAACCGATTGCGTTATAAACCCGCACGGTGGCACAGTGGTGAGCACTGCTGCCTCACAGCGCCAGGGACGCGGGTTCAATTCCCAGCTTTAGGTGACTGTCTGTGTGGAGTTTGCACATTCTCCCCGTGTCTGCGTGGGTTTCTTCCGGGTGCTCCGGTTTCCTCCCACAGTCCAAAGATGTGTGGGTTAGGTTGATTGGCCAGGCTAAATTGCCTCTTGATGTCAGGGGGATTAGCGGGATAAATGTGTGGGGTTATGGGGATAGGGCCTGGGTGAGATGGTGGTCGGCGCAGACTCGATGGACCAAATGGCCTCCTTCTGTCCTGTAGGGATTCTACGATTCAGCTTGACATGTACTATTCCACTTGTTAAACTGAGGTTTATAAGATGTCGTTCTAGGAGTGGCTGTGAGTGCACAGGATGCAGTTTATCAAAACCCTGCTTTAAACAACGGTCATCAAGATTCTTATCTGAAATTTGTTGCGGTGTTATCAAGGAAAGATGATTCTAAAATAGAACAGTGTTGTCAGCAGGTACAAATAGCCTGGCCTTGACGATATGCCTTCTGGAACTGAATACTTGCTGTAAAACACCCAGAGCAATAATAGCACCCTCACAGCTCCATGCACCAGAGATTGTGCAGGAGAGGGTGACAGCACAGTCCATGGCAGACTCACTGCAACTGAGATGCTGAGAAAGGAGGGAGACAGAGAGATGGATGGGAGAGATGATGTGCTTGGAGTGGGAAGTAAAAAAGATGCTGGTAGCAAAGGAGTTTGGTGCAGCTGAGTGTTACGGTTCAGGTCAGAAACTCCATAGTGTTTTATGGAGCCCGCCTGGATCATAAGTTTTGCATCTTGAATTTGGCTGGGATAAGCATGATAGGTTTCACTTCAGATGTGATTCTAATGACCCACTAGGGAGCTTTTATCAAACAAAGTTTATTTAAGAATATAGTTAACATGTATAGTAAGAAAATTAGCAAGAACTTTTATCAACTACAAACAAAAACAAAACAACCACGATAATGTATAACCCTTAACACATATATCTAAGATGCTTCAATCACACCAAAACCTTCCAGAGACAAAACCCTTGAACACAGCAAAGACTAAAGAGCATGATACTGGAATTGAGTCCTTTGGATGAATTCTGCTGTTATCTGGATAGACTCAGCACAGCTTCCCAGAACTCCAGGTAGATTCCAGTCAAGCCACCAACTGCAGATTTTCTCTTCCAGGAAGGCTTTCAGATACCAAACACTCCCAGGACAGGTACAGCACAGGGTTAGATACAGAGTAAAGCTCCCTCTACGCTGTCCCCCATCAAACACTCCCAGGACAGGTACAGCACAGGGTTAGATACAGAGTAAAGCTCCCTCTGCACTGTCCCCATCAAACACTCCCAGGACAGGTACAGCACAGGGTTAGATACAGAGTAAAGCTCCCTCTACGCTGTCCCCCATCAAACACTCCTAGGACAGGCACAGCACGGGGTTAGATACAGAGTAAAGCTCCCTCTACACTGTCCCCCATCAAACACTCCCAGGACAGGTACAGCACGGGGTTAGATACAGAGTAAAGCTCCCTCTACACTGTCCCCATCAAACACTCCCAGGACAGGTACAGCACGGAGTTAGATACAGAGTAAAGCTCCCTCTACACTGTCCCCATCAAACACTCCCAGGACAGATACAGCACGGGGTTAGATACAGAGTAAAGCTCCCTCTACACTGTCCCCATCAAACACTCCCAGGACAGGTACAGCACGGGGTTAGATACAGAGTAAAGCTCCCTCTACGCTGTCCCCATCAAACACTCCCAGGACAGGTACAGCACGGGATTAGATACAGAATAAAGCTCCCTCTCCACTGTCCCCCATCAAACACTCCCAGGACAGGTACAGCACGGGGTTAGATACAGAATAAAGCTCCCTCTACACTGTCCCCATCAAACACTCCCAGGACAGGTACAGTGCAGCATTAGATACAGAGTAAAGCTCCCTCTACGCTGTCCCCATCAAACACTCCCAGGACAGGTACAGCACGGGGTTAGATACAGAGTAAAGCTTCCTCTACACTGTCCCCATCAAACACTCCCAGGACAGGTACAGCACGGGGTTAGATACTAAATACTGATTATGAAGAATGTGATGTTTAACTGAAGGGTTTGACATTGTGCCTGGAAGGCGTTCCCCTGATTTCCTTGACCAGTCTGTTTTCTGTTTTCAGGATCTTGGGTTGGGGTGAGAGGAGGTCGCAATACAACCAACTTGAAGGCACTCCCCGAGGTTCCACTGTCACCATCAATGCTGATTCCTCCTCCAATCAGAATCGGCAGATCAGCCAGGCGGTGTCATGATTAATGATGTGTTTTTGCAATTAATGAGCCAATCAGAATGTGTGTGTGCAATCCAAGTGGCAGACAGAGCAGCCACTGAGGCCTAACCCCTCAGAGCAGCTTGCAGTCTGATTCAGCTGTTGCTCTGTTGCTGCAAGACCATCAATCTGATTTTCTAGATGGAGCTTCAAGCTTCTGTGAGCAAGAAGAATCATGCAGCGCAGCGGGAGACCAATCACCCCATTGTGCCTATTCCGGTGTTTTGAAAAAACTATTCAATTAGTCCCAGTCTCCTGTTCTCCCACCAACCCTCCTTTTCAAGTGTTTACCCAATTCCATTTTGAAATTTATAATTGAATCAGCTTCCACCACCCTTTCAGGGAACGCATTCCAGGTCCTAACAACTCGCTGCGTAAGCATTTTATCTCAACTCCCTGCTGATTCACATTAAATCTGTGTTCCTCTAATGAACAAAGAACAGTACAGCACAGGAAACAGGCCCTTCGGCCCTCCAAGCCTGTGCCGCTCCTTGGTCCAACTAGACCAATCGTTTGTATCCCTCCATTCCCAGGCTGCTCATGTGACTATCCAGGCAAGTCTTAAACGATGTCAGCGTGCCTGCCTCCACCACCCTACTTGGCAGCGCAATCCAGGCCAACACCACCCTCTGTGTAAAAAACATCCCTCTAATATCTGAGTTATACTTCGCCCCTCTCACCTTGAGCCCGTGACCCCTCGTGAACGTCACTTCTGATCTGGGAAAAAGCTTCCCACCGTTCACCCTATCTATCCCCTTCATAATCTTGTACACCTCTATTAGATCTCCCCTCATTCTCCGTCTTTCCAGGGAGAACAACCCCAGTTTACCCAATCTCTCCTCATAGCTAAGACCCTCCATACCAGGCAACATCCTGGTAAACCTTCTCTGACCCTCCTGCCACTGGGAACAGTTCCTCCATTAGTGTCAGTATTTTGAATGCCTCAGTATTTTACTTTCCAAAAGACCATAAAATATGGGAGCAGAATTAGGCCATTCGGCCCATCGAGTCTGCTCCGCAATTCCATCATGGCTGATAAGTTTCTCAACCCCATTTACCCACCTTTTCCCCGTAACCTTTGATCTCCTTACCATTCAAGAACCTATCTATCTTGGCCTTAAAGACTTCAATGACCTGGCCTCCACAGCCTTCTGTGGCAACGAATTGCACAGATTCACCACCCTCTGGCTGAAGCAATTCCTCCTCATCTCAGTTCTAATGTGTTGTCCCTTTACTCTGAGGCTGTTCCCTTGGATCCCAGTCTCGCCGAGTAATGGAAATATCTTCCCCACCTCCACTCTATCCAGACCTTTCAGTATTCTGTAAGTTTCAGTGAGACCCCCATGCTCGTACCGGAGGTGGTCACCATTGTCGACAATCTCCTACAGCTTTACTCAAGAGAGGTCAGGAATTGACCTTTGACTGGCTGACCTGTAAATTGAGCTCCAGACATCTCCAGAGACCCAGGGCTTGAAATTTTAAACATAGCGTCGCTGTAACTGAATTAAGTGAATCATTGGGAATTGCAAAACTAAACTGAACAATGATCAACATTATGAGATAATTATATTTTTAAAAGTTTAAACTGATTTTAGTATCACTGTCCGCAAACTCTCGCCACATCTTCAAGACAAGAAGAGACAGATTTTGAAGCATTTTTACAATGAATGACTGAAATAAAGTGATTACTGGCTTCGGCACGCTGCCTGTGTCTCATTCTTCAATCAGGATGTGGAGATGCCGGCGTTGGACCGGGGTGGGCACAGTAAGAAGTCTCACAACACCAGGTTACAGTCCAACAGGTTTATTTGGTAGCACGGGCTTTCAGAGCGCTGCTCCTTCATCAGATGAATGAAGAGTTGTGTTCACAAATAGGGCATATATAGACACAAACTCAATTGCAAGATAATGGTTGGAATGTGAGTCGTAACAGGTAATCAAGTCTTTACAGGAGCAGACAATGCGAGTGGAGAGAGGGTTAAGCACAGGTTAAAGAGATGTGTATTGTCTCAAACCAGGACAATTAGTGAGATTTTGCAGGTCCAGGCAAGTCGTGGGGGTTACAGATAGTGTGACATGAACCCAAGATTCCGGTCGAGGCCGTCCTCGTGTGCGGAACTTGGCGATCAGTTTCTGCTCAGCGACTCTGCGCCGTCGTGTGTCTTGAAGGCTGCCTTGGAGAAAGCTTACCCGAAGATCAGAGGCTGAATGCCCTTGACTGCTGAAGTGTTCCCCGACAGGAAGGGAACACTCCTGCCTGGTGATTGTCGAGCGGTGTCCATTCATCTGTTGTCGTAGCGTCTGCATGGTCTCGCCACTGTACCATGCCTTCTGCAGCGTATCAGGTAGACAATGTTGGCCGAGTCGCAAGAGTATCTGCCGTGTACCTGGTAGATGGTATTCTCACGTGAGATGATGGCATCCGTGTCGATGATCCGGCACGTCTTGCAGAGGTTGCTGTGGCAGGGTTGTGTGGTGTCGTGGTCACTGTTCTGAAGGCTGGGTAGTTTGCTGCGAACAATGGTCTGTTTGAGGTTGCGCGATAGTTTGAAGGCAAGTAGTGGTGGTGTGGGGATGGCCTTGGTGAGATGTTCGTCTTCATCGATGACATGTTGAAGACTCCGGAGAAGATGTCATAGCTTCTCCGCTCCGGGGAAGTCCTGGACGACGAAGGGTACTCTGTCCACCGTGTCCCGTGTTTGCTGAGGAAGTCGGTGCGGTTTTTCGCTGTGGCGCATCAGAACTGTCGATCGATGAGTTGAGTGCATTTTCCTGTTCTTACGAGGGCGTCTTTCAGCGTCTGTAGGTTGCGATCCTCCTCATCTGAGCAGATCCTGAGGATACGGAGGGCTTGTCCGTACGGGATGGCTTCTTTAACATGCTTAATGTGGAAGTTGGAGAAGTGGAGCATCGTGAGGTTATCCGTGGACTTGTGGTACAGTGAGGTGCTGAGGTGACCGTCCTTGATGAAGATGCGTGTGTCCAAGAATGCAACCAATTCTGGAGAGTAGTCCAGTAGTCTTCAATTAGGTGAGCTACCGAAGAGAAGCTCACTCCTGGCTGCCAGGATCTGCAAGTGGACATGGCAGTAGCACCCATTTGGGAATGTCCAACAGTATTGCTCATGGCTCAGTGGATATCTCCCTCGTCTCTCAGCCAGAGGGTTGTGGATTTGAGTCCCACTCTAGAGCACTGAGCACAAAGTACAAGCAGACACGCTCCACTGCATGTACTGAGGGAGTGCCGCACTGTCAGAGGGTCAGTACTGAGGGAGTGCCGCACTGTCAGAGGGTCAGTGCTGAGGGAGTGCTGCACTGTCAGAGGGTCAGTACGGAGGGAGTGCCGCACTGTCAGAGGGTCAGTACTGAGCGAGTATCGCACTGTGAGAGGGTCAGCACTGAGGGAGAGCCGCACTGTCAGAGGATCATTACTGAGGGAGTGCCGCACTGTCAGAGGGTCAGTACTGAGGGAGTGCCGCACTGTCAGAGAGTCAGTACTGAGGGAGTGCCGCACTGTCAGAGAGTCAGTACTGAGGGAGTGCCGCACTGTCAGAGATTCAGTACTGAGGGTGTGCCACACTGTCAGAGGGTCAGTACTGAGCGAATATCGCACTGTGAGAGGGTCAGCACTGAGGGAGAGCCGCACTGTCAGAGGATCATTACTGAGGGAGTGCCGCACTGTCAGAGGGTCAGTACTGAGGGAGTGCCGCACTGTCAGAGGGTCAGTACTGAGGGAGTGCCGCACTGTCAGGGCGTCAGTACTGAGGGAGTGCTGCACTGTCAGAGGATCAGTATTGAGGGAGTGCTGCACTGTCAGAGGGTCAGTGGTGAGGGAGTGCTGTACTGTCAGAGGGACAAGTGAGGGAGTGCCGCACTGTCAGAGGGTCAGCATGGAGGAAGTGCTGCACTGCCAGAGGGTCAGTACTGAGGGAGCGCCACACTGTCAGAGGGTCAGTACTGAGGGAGTGCCGCACTGTCAGAGAGTCAGTATTGAGGGAGTGCCGCACTGTCAGAGGGTCAGTACTGAGGGAGTGCCGCACTGTCAGAGAGTCAGTACTGAGGGAGTGCTGCACTGTCAGAGGGTCAGTACTGAGGGAGTGCCGCACTGTCAGAGGGTCAGTACTGAGGGAGTGCCGCACTGTCAGGGCGTCAGTACGGAGGGAGTGCTGCACTGTCAGAGGATCAGTATTGAGGGAGTGCTGTACTGTCAGAGAGTGCTGCACTGTCAGAGGGTCAGTGGTGAGGGAGTGCTGTACTGTCAGAGGGACAAGTGAGGGAGTGCCGCACTGTCAGAGGGTCAGCATGGAGGAAGTGCTGCACTGCCAGAGGGTCAGTACTGAGGGAGCGCCACACTGTCAGAGGGTCAGTACTGAGGGAGTGCCGCACTGTCAGAGAGTCAGTATTGAGGGAGTGCCGCACTGTCAGAGATTCAGTCCTGAGGGAGTGCCACACTGTCAGAGGGTCAGCATGGAGGAAGTGCTGCACTGCCAGAGGGTCAGTACTGAGGGAGCGCCACACTGTCAGAGGGTCAGTACTGAGGGAGTGCCGCACTGTCAGAGATTCAGTACTGAGGGAGTGCCACACTGTCAGAGGGTCAGTACTGAGGGAGTGCCGCACTGTCAGAGATTCAGTACTGAGGGAGTGCCACACTGTCAGAGGGTCAGTACTGAGGGAGTGCCGCACTGTCAGAGGGTCAGTACTGAGGCAGTGCTGCACTGTCAGAGGGTCAGTACTGAGGGAGTGCCGCACTGTCAGAGGGTCAGTGCTGAGGGAGAGCCGCACTGTCAGAGGGTCAGTACTGAGGGAGTGCCCGCACTGTCAGAGGGTCAGTACTGAGGGAGTGCCGCACTGTCCGAGGGTCAGTGCTGAGGGAGTGCCGCACTGTCAGAGGGTCAGTGCTGAGGGAGAGCCGCACTGTCAGAGGGTCAGTACTGAGGGAGTGCCGCACTGTCAGATGGTCAGTGCTGAGGGAATGCTGCACTGTTGGATGTGCTGACTTTCGGATGAGGCCCCATTTGCCCCCTCAGATGGAGAAGGCAGATTCTGTGGTCAGTAGTTGGAATAGTGGCAGGTAATTCTCTCTGTTGAAGAGGGGCAGGGGGATTCTCTGGTGAAGAGGGGGAGGGGGATTCTCTCTGTTGAAGAGGGGGAGGGGGATTCTGTCTGGTGAAGAGGGGCAGGGGGATTCTCTGGTGAAGAGGGGCAGGGGGATTCTCTGGTGAAGAGGGGCAGGGGGATTCTCTGGTGAAGAGGGGGAGGGAGATTCTCTCTGGTGAAGAGGGGGAGGGGGATTCTGTCTGGTGAAGAGGGGCAGGGGGATTCTCTGGTGAAGAGGGGCAGGGGGATTCTCTGGTGAAGAGGGGCAGGGGGATTCTCTGGTGAAGAGGGGCACGGGGGATTCTCTGATGAAGAGGGGGAGGGGGATTCTCTCTGGTGAAGAGGGGCAGGGGGATTCTGTCTGGTGAAGAGGGGCAGGGGGATTCTCTGGTGAAGAGGGGCACGGGGGATTCTCTCTGGTGAAGAGGGACAGGGGGATTCCCTGGTGAAGAGGGGCAGGGGGATTCTCTGGTGAAGAGGGGCAGGGGGATTCTGTCTGGTGAAGAGGGGCAGGGGGATTCTCTGGTGAAGAGGGGCACGGGGGATTCTCTGATGAAGGGGGGAGGGGGATTCTCTCTGGTGAAGAGGGGCAGGGGGATTCTCTGGTGAAGAGGGGCACGGGGGATTCTCTCTGGTGAAGAGGGACAGGGGGATTCCCTGGTGAAGAGGGGCAGGGGGATTCTCTGGTGAAGAGGGGCAGGGGGATTCTCTGGTGAAGAGGGGCAGGGGGATTCTCTGGTGAAGAGGGGCACGGGGGATTCTCTGATGAAGAGGGGGAGGGGGATTCTCTCTGGTGAAGAGGGGCAGGGGGATTCTGTCTGGTGAAGAGGGGCAGGGGGATTCTCTGATGAAGGGGGGAGGGGGATTCTCTCTGGTGAAGAGGGGCAGGGGGATTCTCTGGTGAAGAGGGGGAGGGGGATTCTCTCTGGTGAAGAGGGGCAGGGGGATTCTGTCTGGTGAAGAGGGGCAGGGGGATTCTCTGATGAAGGGGGGAGGGGGATTCTCTTCGGTGAAGAGGGGGAGGGGGATTCTCTCTGGCATGCTGTGACAAACATTTACCCTCCAGACAACATCACTATAACAGACACAGACTATCTGATCATCCCCACACCGCATTACCCTCAACAATCCTTCACTGGCTGAGAACACTTTGAGATGCGCTGTCGAAATACAAGTCTGTCTTTTTTCCCTGAGTTGATTTGTGGCTGATTCTGAACTCTGTGTTTTTCTGCATCTCACAAGATGTCGCGATGCTGTGAAAACGCTGCCAAGGTCAGCAGGTGTCAGCTCGGCAGAGATTGGACTGAGTCTGAGCACCTTCGGTTACTCACAGCAGAAAGGAAAGAGTCAGGTAAGGAATTTTAGAATCTCTCCTGTGATGGAGATATTTTATTAGCGAGGTTGCTTAAAATCAATTGCAAACAGGTTATCTTTGAACTAAATTACATTCTTAATATCACTGCAGCATTAGATTGATCATTTTAATACCATGCACCTGAGGGCAAAGGGGGAGGATTAAAGGCAATGGGAAGTAGATTCAGGCAGGCTGCAGAATGGGGTTCTGTTCTGCACTCACCCCATCTCTGCCAAGCAGATTCAGTTAACCTCATCCCCAGAGAGTCAATAAAGGTACAGCAAACATCAACTGCGGCAGCAAATCTACTGGGAGCTCATCCATCGATAAATGCTGAAGTTGGTGAGGGTAGACAGACCAGGGACTGGCATCCAATCACCCCAGAGGCAGCAGTGTAAGATATTGCATTGGCTGTAGGGTCTAAGGGTTGGGGGCAGGGAAATGGGGTGGGTAGTGGGGGTGAGAAGTCGGGGGGGGGAGGGGGTTAGTTAGTGTAGGGCAGAGGGGCCAAGATCCAGACACACAGGAGGGGGGAGGACAGGGAATGACCCTGTGAAGGATAAAGGGATAACAGAGAACCTGAGCGATGGCAAACCCTGAGGGGAAGAAATAAGGCCTGTTGGGCAGGGGATGCGGAGACCAATAGAGATACTGAGAAATGATACCCCGCTGATGGTGCGACATGGTAGTAACGGCCCCTCGAGCCTGCTCCACCATCCAATAAGTACATCGCTTACATTCAACTCCACTCAATCACCATATCCCTCAATTCCACCAGTATCCAAAAATATTTCAATATACGCAACGATGGAGAGTCCATAACCCTCTGGGGCAGAGAATTCTGAAGGTTCACAACTCTCAGTGAAAGTATTTCTCCACATCTCAGTTCTAACTGGCCGATCCATTACTCTGAGCCTGTGTCCCTGTGTTCGAGACTCTCCATCCAGGGAGAGACGGGCCTCAGTAACTGCACTGTTTAACCTTCTCAAACTAACTCTGTAGTCACCTCTTTTGCAACCATCGGCTGCAGGCTATCAGGTCCGGGGATTTGGCAACTTTTAAGTCCCATTAAGCTCTCAGTAATTTTGATTTTCTGTTATTCATTATTAAGTTCCTCACCCTCATTGGACCCTTGGTTCCTGTCTATTTTCTAATTTTTTATGTATCTGTTACGGTGCAGACAAAGTTAAAAAAAATTGTTCACCATCTCTGTTTTTCCTTTCCTCCATTATAATTGCCCCGTCTCTGTCTCGAAGGGAACCACGTTTACTTTAGCTACTCTCTTCCTTTTTTACGTATTTGTAGAAATTCTTGCCATCTGTTTTCATCTTTATTGCACACTTGCTCTCAATCCGTTTTTTGTCATCCTTTGCTATAATCTAAAACTCTCCCAATCTTTGGGCTTACTACCTTTTGGCAATTTTTTAAAAATTCATTGATGGGATGTGGGTGTCGCTGGCTAGACCAGTATTTATTGCCCATCCCTAGTCGCCCATGAGAAGGTGGTGGTGAGCTGCCTACTTGAACCCGCTGCAGTCCCCAAGGTGTAGGTGCATCCAAAGTGCTGTTAGGGAGGGAGTTCCAGAATTTTAACCCAGTGATATTGAAGGAAAGGCTGATATATTTCCAAGTCAAGATGGTGAGTGGTAACTTGGAGGGGAACCTCCAAGCAGTGGTCTGCTGCCCTTGTCCTCGGCTGACAGAGGTTTGTAAGGCTCTGTTGAAGGAGCCTTGGTGACTTGGAGGGGTGGTGGTGATCCCAGGTATCTGCCTCTCTTGTCCTAGATAGCAGAGATTGTGGGTTTGGAAGGTGCTGCCTAAGGAACCTTGGTGCGTTCCTGCAGTTGTACACAGGACTGCCACTGTGTGTCAGTGGTGGATGGAGTGAATATTCTGCGGAGTTGACATAAAGTTTAGCCTTTTTTTGCACAAAGTACATCACTCTCAAACTGTTATGATCAATCTTCCCAGAGGATCCCTGACTATCAGATTACTAATTAACCTGGTCTCATGAAAGACAACATCTAATATAGCCTCTTCCCTGTGTCCTGTGATGGGAGAGACTCCAGAAGGGGAATGAAAAGGGGTGAGGTCCTTTGTGGGGAGGGGAAAGTGTTTGCAAGTGGTGTGGGCAAGGGGATGGGGGGTGGTTCTGCAGTGGGGAGGATCACCATGAATTTGAGGAGATATGTGTGCGTTGGTCCGGGTTACCGGGAACAATCTGCACCCAGAGGGGTTAGTGCCCCCCTGTCCCTGGGTACAGGGGTTGCTGCTTCCCTCCCAAACTTCCCGCAGCTGCCGCCAAAGCGTTTGAGGTTTACCGTGTTCGTCAGGAGTTGGGAGATCCACAGAAATCCTGTTCACATTATTGCCAGGATGAACAAAAAGAACCGGAAGGGGAGGCACTGTTGCTTCACTTCCTGATTCAGATTCACCAAAAATCAAGCAGTGCCAGTCCGACATGGAAGACAGCTGCCCCCAGAAACATCGCTGCAACACTAACCACTGAACTTCCTACATCGATTAGCTGCTCCTGTCCACGGGCTGGCTGTTATACATGGTTTGATCGTCAATGAGGAAACGGAGATGGAAAGGTGGAAGACAGACAGCGGGGAGGGTTCGATGGTTGCTAAGGTTACTCGTGATGCGGTATCACTTCTCTCTTGCCAGTGTCTGCCGGAACGGTACAGTCATTCTGGTCGGGCATGTGGAGAAACCGCAGAATCTTCTCAATACTGGCGTCTTGGTACTCATGTGACCACCTGTGTGGGGGAGAGAAGGGAAGCAGCTGAAGTGGGTACACGGATAAAGAGATAAACCTAACACGTGCAAACAGTAAATGGAGAAGCACTTCAAATCCTAATAGGAACAGGAGGAGGCCATTCAACCCATCAAACCTGTTCTATCATTCAATGACAGGTGCTTTGTATCTGAGCTATAAGCACTCACTCTGGCTACAACTCCCTTCAAAGAAAACTACTGATGTCAGGAGTTGGGAGATCCAGGAGTGGGGTGGCACAGTGGTGAGCGCTGCTGCCTCACGGACCCAGGTTCAATTCCTGGTTTGGGTCACTGTCTGTGTGGAGTCTGCACGTTCTCCCCGTATCTGCGTGCGTTTCCTCCGGGTGCTCCGGTTTCCTCCCACAGTCTGAAAGACGTGCTGGTTAGGGTGCATTGGCCGTGCTAAATTCTCCCTCAGTGTACCTGAACAGGTGTCAGAGTGTGGCGACTAGGGGATTTTCACAGTAACTTCATTGCAGTGTTAATGTAAGCCGACTTGTGACACTAATGAATAAACTTTTTAAATAATTGAGCCTCAGAATCTACTGCTCTGTTCTGGGAGTGTTCTACCAGCCTTTGTATGAAAATATTTCCTAACTTCTCTCCTGAATGGTCTGGCACGGAGTTTAAGGTTCTGTCCCTGTGTCCCTCACTCCCCAGTGAAATACAATTCTCTCTGTCTCTCGACCCTACTAAATTTATTTTTAAAAAATCAACCCTTCAAAACCAGGGACCATCGATATTCAATAGTGACTAACAATCCCGATGGGGAATTCAGGGGAATCAGGGGATTTTCACAGTAACTTCATTGCCGTTTTACTGCTGTTACTTCATTAACGACACTAATCAATAAACTTAAACTTAAAACTTTACCCAGAGTGGAGAGAATGTGGAACTTGCTCCCACAGGGAGTGGGGAGAATGTGGGACTCACTCCCACAGGGAGTGGGGAGAATGTAGGATTTGCTCCCACGGGGAGTGGGGAGAATGTGGGACTCGCTCCCACAGAGAGTGGGGAGGATGTGGGACTCGCTCCCACAGGGAGTGGAGAGAATGCGGAACTCGCTCCCACAGAGAGTGGGTTGAATGTGGAACTCGCTCCCACAGAGAGTGGGGATAATGTGGGACTCGCTCCCACAGGGAGTGGAGAGAATGTGGGACTCGCTCCCACAGGGAGTGGGGAGAATGTGGGACTCGCTCCCACAGGGAGTGGGGAGAATGTGGGACTCGCTCCCACAGGGAGTGGGTTGAATGTGGAACTTGCTCCCACAGAGAGTGGGTTGAATGTGGAACTTGCTCCCACAGAGAGTGGGGATAATGTGGGACTCGCTCCCACGGGGAGTGGGGAGGATGTGGGACTCGCTCCCACAAAGAATGGGGAGAATGGGGGACTCACTCCCACAAAGAATGGGGAGAATGTGGGACTCGCTCCCATGGGGAGTGGGGAGAATGTGGGACTCATTCCCACAGGGAGTGGGGGAGAATGTTGAACCCGCTCCCATGAGGAGTGATTGAGGTGAAAGGGACAGATACATTGAAGGGAAGGCTGGGTAAACACATGAGGATTATATATCCTTATAATGAAAGCTGAGTGTTCGGATGAGGGGTGGATGTTTAGGAACTGAGTATGTTCGAGGCTGAGGTTGTTAGATGTGTGAGTGCAGGAAGGTCGGGCTGCGGTAGAAAGATCAGCCGTGATCCTAGTCAATGATGGTGTGGGCTCAAAGGGGCCGAATGGCCTACTCCTACTTCTTATCTTCCAATGAGGATACGGTGACAGGGTGAGATGAGGTAGGGTGGGAGGAGGTTGGTGTGAAGCACAAACTGCAGTGGGGACCATTGTGCTGAATAGTCGGTGCCTGTGCTGCACATTCCACTCGCTGAGATGATCCATGTTGTGAGCCGGAGAACAGAGTCGGGTCCATCACACAACCCTCCGAGGTGGTTGGCGGCCCCTCTGACAGGCGGAGAACAAGATGCTATGGAACGGAGCTGGAAAGCCATGCTTACAAGATGCCGTTGAAGTTGAGGATCCCTCTCATGTCCTCGGGCAGAGCGTTGGGGTCGGGCCAGGTGAAATTGTCAGTCACGGGTACAATGTTCTTTCTGGAGTTCATTGCCATGACGATCTCCTTTAAACAAATTCACAGAAACTCGAGTCAGTCCAAAAATCAGGATTCAGGGAAAGCAGCAGTTCAGAGGAATACAAATGAAGCAAAGCCTGTTAACATGACGACAGGCCTCCTGGGATAGGACCATAAGACATAGGAGCAGAATTAGGCCACTCGGCCCATCGTGTCTGCTCCGCCATTCAATCACGGTTGATATTTTTCTCATCCCCATTCTCCTGCCTTTTCCCCATAACCCCTGATCCTCTTATTAATCAAGAACCTATCTATCTCTGTCTTAAAGACACTCAATGACCCGGCCTCCACAGCCTTCTGCGGCAAAGAGTTCCACAGATTCACCACTCTCTGGCTGAAGAAATTCCTCATCATCTCTGTTTTAAAGGACCATCTCTTTAGTCTGAGGTTGTGCCCTCTGGTTCTAGCTTTTCCTACTATTGGAAACATCCCCTCCATGTCCACTTTATCCAGGCCTCGCAGTATCCTGGATAAAAGCAAATTACTGCAGATGCTGGAATCTGAAACCAAAAGAGAAAATGCTGGAAAATCTCAGCAGGTCTGGCAGCGTCTGTAAGGAGACAAAAGAGCTGACGTTTCGAGTCCAGATGACCCTTTGTCAAAGCCCTTGTATCACAGCTTTGACAAAGGGTCATCTGGACTCGAAACGTCAGCTCTTTTCTCTCCTTACAGATGCTGCCCAGACCCGCTGAGATTTTCCAGCGCTTTCTCTTTTGCTCGCAGTATCCTGTAAGTTTCAATAAGATCCTCTCTCATCCTTCTAAACTTAAACTTAGTTAAAGCACCTCAGACACACACCTTCAGGCTAACGCACATTAGAAGTCAGACCAGAAAGATTCTTCACCACCACAACCGGACTTTCCCACCTCCCTCATTGCTGACCATTCGGCCCAAATGTTCTCTGCTGGTATTTAAACTCCACATTACCTCCCCACCCATACCTCTATCTCACGCCATCTGCATATCTTTCTATTCTGACTATCCACTCTGTCCATGCCTCTCATAATCTTGTAGACTTCTATCAGGTCTCCCCTCAACCTCCGTCGCTCCAGTGAGAACAAACCAAGTTTCTCCAACCTCTCCTCATAGCTAATGCCCTCCATACCAGGCAACATCCTGGTAAATCTTTTCTGTACCCTCTCCAAAGCCTCCACATCCTTCTGGTAGTGTGGCGACCAGAATTGAACATTATATTCCAAGTGCGGCCTCACTAAGGTTTTATAAAGCTGCAACATGACTTGCCAATTTTTAAACTCAGTGCCCCGGCCGATGAAGGCAAGCATGCCGTATGCCTTCTTGACTACCATCTCCACCTGCATTGCCACTTTCAGTGACCTGTGCACCTGTACACCCAGATCCCTTTGCCTATCAATACTCAAAATCATCATCAGTCGAACACACACTCACTCTCACTGGGGTACGGGTTCCACACACACTGACTCTCACTGGGGTACGGGTTCCACACACACTGACTCTCACTGGGGTACGGGTCCCACACACACTGACTCTCACTGGGGTACGGGTTCCACACACACTGACTCTCACTGGGGTACGGGTCCCACACACACTGACTCTCACTGGGGTACGGGTTCCACACACACTGACTCTCACTGGGGTACGGGACCCACACACACTGACTCTCACTGGGGTACGAGTTCCACACACACTAATTCTCACTGGGGTACGAGTTCCACACACACTAATTCTCACTGGGGTACGGGTCCCACACACACTGACTCTCACTGGGGTACGGGTCCCACACACACTCACTCTCACTGGGGTACGAGTTCCACACACACTAATTCTCACTGGGGTACGGGTTCCACACACACTGACTCTCATTGGGGTACGGGTCCCACACACACTGACTCTCACTGGGGTACAGGTTCCGCACACACTGACTCTCACTGGGGTACGGATGCCACACACACTGACTCTCACTGGGGTAGAGGTTCCACACACACTGACTCTCACTGGGGTACGGGTCCCACACACACTGACTCTCACTGGGGTACGGGTTCCACACACACTGACTCTCACTGGGGTACGGATGCCACACACACTGACTCTCACTGCGGTATGGGTTCCACACACACTGACTCTCACTGGGGTATGGGTTCCACACACATCGATTCTCACTGGGATAAGGGTCCCACACACACTGACTCTCACTGGGGTATGGCTCCCAAACACACTGACTCTCACTGGGGTATGGGTTCCACACACACTGACTCTCACTGGGGTATGGGTTCCACACACACTGACTCTCACTGGGGTATGGGTTCCACACACACTGACTCTCACTGGGGTATGGGTTCCACA